>NW_011495036.1:302673-308797 GCF_000754665.1 Bison bison bison
AAGTTCAAGGCCCCAGATCTGGGGTCTGCTGAGGAACTGCTTCCTGGTTTGTAGATGGCCATCTTCTCAAGGTCTCCTCACATAGCAGAGAGCAGAGAGAGAGAGAGACCCCAAATCTCCTCCTCTATATATAAGAGCACTAGTCCCATTCATGAGGGCTCCATTCTCATGACCTATCACCCCTGCAAAGGCATCACCTTCAAATACCATTACATTGGAGATTTAAGCTTCAACATATGATTTAGAGGGTGGGACACAGACATTCCATCCACAGCACACTGGACTCTTAATCCTCTCCTCTGCTATTTCTCCAGCACCCTGGCCATCCCAGTCTACACCAAGATGAGAGACAGACTCAAAGAAACCTCTGAAGAGAGTAACCTAGGCACAAACCCACAGGGTTTTTGTAGAACCAGTGTACCACTTTGAGAACTAGAAAGGTCAGCTGGGGGAGTGGAAGATTCTGGAAAGGGGTGGAAAGAGGAGGAAGGGACAGAATCTTCCCAGTGTGGAGGAAGGAGGGCGGACATCCAGAGGGCAGAGTGGAAGGGATACAGTGGCCAGGTAGCCTTCTTCAGTACAGACCCCACTGACACAACTTCTGTTCCCACAGGCAGGGCCCTCTTAATCCCACCTCTGAGTAGAGGGTGGAATCCGTCCCCCTGGCCCCAGGAATGGCCTGTGAAGTGTAAACCTCACCCTCTGACCAGGTGACATAGAGAAGGACTGGCTGAGAACAGCCCAGAGGCCAGGACAGCGGTGGACATCTCTCCCTTGCCCTGACCCAGGTCCTGACTCCACCCTTCCTCTGCCAGCGTGTGATAGAGGCAGATGCTGGACGGGTCCCTCACAGACCCTTGGAGGATGTGGTTCACAATGGCTTATCAGCGTGTATTTGGGAGACCATATATGTTGACAGATTTTTATTTTTTTTTAATGACATTAAAAGAAACACACCACCTTGTCTTAGCACCATCAACTGACCAAAGAGAGGACATTTTAGTATAAAGGACAATTTCAGAAGGGCACTATTAGACTAAAAAGACATTAAGTGGGAGAAGTTTGGTTTTCTTCAAAATTAGCAGCTCCAAGACACACTCCTGAGTCAGTGGAGCCAGCCTGTGCCCCATTCTAGAGTGGGAACCCCTCTGACGATCTGTCAGCCACGAGCCACCTTCCTTGTGGGCCCTGGCCCAAGGGTCCCACAGTGCCGCTTGGCCTCTGTGCTTTGGTGCTGGTGTCTGTGTGACCTCAGGAAACCTTGGGTGGCTTCCCTGGGGCACAGTTTCCTCCTGGGCAGCACAGAGTATAAATGTCCACTGAATAGAGAATAAATTAGGCTAATAGCTGCAAAGCATTTAGCATAGTGTCTAGAATGAGGAAAGGGCTTAGGAAAGGCAACAATGACTATTTTCCATTATTTTAGTTTTAGACCATTAACAACTGCCAGGAATTACTGTTTACTACGAAGTCAATGAGTGAAAAAAACTGGCTTAAAACTAAACATTCAGAAAACTAAGATCATGGCATCCAGTTCCATCACTTCATGGCAAATAGATGGGGAGACAATGGAAACAGTGACAGACTTTATTTTTTTGGGCTCCAAAATCACTGCAAATGGTGACTGAAGCCATGAAATTAAAAGATGCTTTCTCCTTGGAAGAAAAGCTATGACCAAATGAGGCAGCATATTAAAAAGCAGCGACATTACTGTGCTGACAGAGGTCCGTGGGGTCAAAGCTGTGGTATTTCCAGTAGTCATGTATGGATGTGAGAGTTGGACTATAAAGAAAGCCCCTCAACAAAGGACAACCCAAGCAGCAAATTCTGCTCTATTTCTCACTCTTAGCCTTCTTCCGCTTTTATCCTGACTTTTGGCTTAAATCTTAAAGTGGAAAAGTGCCCATGGGAAGCTTGTTTTGAATATTAAAAAGATGGACATATGAATTATTTTCTGTAACATCCATATGAAATGCTGAAGGCATGGGTACTCTCTAATGAACTGTGCAAACAATGTTATGAAATAAAAGATCAGATATACCTTCCTCTTAGTTTATGCGTGTGAACACATCCCCGTGATTTACAAGTCGGGAAACAAAAGATCACAATTCAGAGCTCTAATGGAAGACGTTCCTCAGAGACACCCCTCCCCAAGACGTTCAGTAATGTGAATGTTGCAAAGCGATCCTGGAATTATATAAACAATCAGAGAATCCCTGGAGAAAGGGAGAGATGGAAAACCAGGAGCATAAAAATGGGCAAAAGAATCAAGCTGTAGCTGAGAAACCTCATCTTTTGTCATGATGGAGAGCTGGCTGTGACTGGTATAGAAAACACAGCACCCATGCTTCATCATACGGAATTCTTTCTAATACTGTTTGGTTCATTGTATCCGACTGCTAAACACACACATACACACACATGCCCCGACAAACAGCAAGAGCCTGGGAAAAGCTGGAACCAGAAAAGAAGGAGAAAAAAGAATCTGAAGCACCCCTCTGAGTCCTATTCCAGTCTCATTTCTTTCATTTCCTGATTGGAGTAGGCAGCTTTCTGCAGTCAAATCTGATTAATTTAAAGCCTACAAAGCGGTAATTTGTGCTAGCTGGATTTCATGTTTTTATTTGCAAGCCGGGAGTTTTATTAAATCCCTCATTTATCCATTGAACAAGTATTTGCCAAGGACCCATATTCCTCTGAGTGAGAAGTAGAAAGGAGGGAAGACCACCTTTTTTGATTGAGTTAGGAGGGGGAAGGAAATTAATAATACATTTTAAAAGCCTTTTGTCAACTGAAAAAAAATTCACCCCCTAAATGTTGACAGTTGTGTTTTATTTGGGAGACACTCTTAAGGCTTCAAGCATGGGAGATGGCATCTCAAATAAGGCTGAGAGATTGCTCTGAAGAGAGGGCAGGAAGCCAGGATACGTAGGCGTTTTTGCAACAAAGGCCAAGTAGTTGAAACATCAAAAGATTACTGTTAATGGAAAAAACACAGGTATCTCAAGATAGGGAATGTAGTGCTTCTCTGTGCCTGGGAAGATTCAACAGTCTGGGCTCACTGAAATCTTTCCTCTGATATGTACCCCAGCTATCTGGGGCCCATGTCCTCTTTTCTCGCCCGAGTTTTCTCAGGTTCACTGTTGGGAGTAGCTGCAGTGGCTATAATGTGATGGCTTAATGGCTGCACATCTTTGTTTACTGATACAGCAGGAGTATTTTAATTCTCACTTTACATAACAGCATATATTAGATCGTTCTATAAAACAAAGATCACAGGACTCAAAACTAACTCTTCCGTACTTGAAGGCTTATCTTTTTGAAACTACGAGTAATTAGTAAGAAGGGAGGCCGCTGGTTTTTCAGCTGCACCCATCAGAGGTAACACTTTAGGGAAATCCCATCAATAGCGATGGGCTTCCCAGGTGGCTCAGTGGTAAAGACTCCACCTGCCTGCCAATGCAGGAGACTCAGGAGACACGGTTTTGAGCCCTGGTCCAGGAAGATCCTCTGGAGGAGGAAATGGCAACCAACTCCAGTATTCCAGTATTCTTGCCTGAGAATCCCATGGACAGGGGAGCCTGACGGGTGATAGTCCATGGGGTCCCAAAGAGTTGGACATGACCGAGCGACTGAGCACGCAGGCAGTCATCAATTGCTATACTCTGAACCCCCACCTGCTGGATTAGCAGTCTCTTTGTGATGTTTTCTTGCCCAATCACTCCTCCTTGGAGTCCATGGTAGGAACAGAAAGTGGGTCTCATGTGGTCCTGCTGCTGCTTTTAGAGCCTTGGGGGGTATCCAGCACCTTGTGCAAACCCGTCTGTGTTTGGGTTCCCTGGCTCAGGAAGGAAGGCTCTTCACACTGCCGGCCACTTGCTGGTTCCCCCATGTCCCTCCTCCAGCCTCCACACCAGGCTGTGTGACCAGGTTTTCAGGACATTCCCTTCATCATATTGTCTATTTGTTTTGGTTGTAAAGGATAGGAAGATACTGTACATAACAAGCTAGTGTCTCCCTTCTACTTGCATATTTAAAAGAAATATTATAATAAAAGCATGTGATTTAGTTTCCTCTTTGGAAGGGAGAGCATTTAGACAAAATTGAGAGACAGAATTTTCTAAAATGATTGTGATATTAACTAGACAGTGTCCTCACAGAGAAAGAAATGTGTTCAGAGAGAATGTGACTTGTACCAAATAATTCAACTGGCCTCCGAATTCAAGTTGTATCCCCTTTTCACTTCTCCAGTTGTTGCCCAGGCATGTTCTGCAAGGCTCCAGAACTAGGATTCCAGGGCATGAATTACTGTGAGTGTGGTGGAAGGACACCATTAATAAGGGTCCTAACAGCCAGAACTGTTCTCTGGGTCATTCAGGAATCAAGGAGCATGTTGGCTGCAGAGATGGGGTCAAGATTCCCTGACCCCAGAGGTGATGCGGGCAAGAGAAGATGTGCCCTGTTACCAGAGGGTCTCCTGGCAGGTCTCCCAGGCCCTTCCTGGGGAGAGGCTGTGAGATCTTGGATGCAAAGGTGAAATTTGGAAATCACACAACAGAGAGAGCCACAGGGGGATGTGGACGGATGCTAATGAAGGTGTGAGGAGTGACAGGGAGATGTCTTTGTCCTCATCAGTGGAAGTCATCTCCAGAGAGCAATGAGCTGATTCCTGAATATCCTGTGCAGCGTAAATAAATAAATAAATGGCCCAGAAATGAAATTCTAATAGACTTGGTGGGAAGTAATTTGCGAACAAATCTTTTTGCTGCTCTGGATGCGAACTGCGTCTCTGGGAGAGGTCGTCAGTATCTCCAACACATTTTCTAATTACTGATGCTAATTACTTGCACCATCATTTGCATACCATTATGAGGCAGACACTGCAGAGGGCTGAGGCTGTTGGGTTTCTTTTTTCTCTCATTCATTCGGGAATGAGGAGACTGCCATACAGGCTATGCGTTTGCCAATAGACAGGATGGCTGGAGTAGGCTTTGCCCCTCTCCCAGTTCTTTGGGAGGCTGGCAGCTTCTAGCTCTCAGATCTCAACATAAACGCAGCTTGATTTATGTCTATGTCTGTCTATCTGTCAATCTATCTATCTATTGATCATCTATCTATCAATCTACCCATCTGTTCATCCATCTATTCATCTGTCCCTTTATGAGTTTATCTATTATCTATCTAAGTATCTATCTATCTCCATGGCCAATTTGCAAAGCCTTCTAGGTAATGGCAACCCACTCCAGTACTCTTGCCTGGAAAATCCCATGGACAGAGGAGCCTGGTAGGCTGCAGTCATGGGGTCGCTAAGAGTCAGACACGACTGAACGACTTAACTTTCACTTTTCACTTTCATGCTTTGGAGAAGGAAATGGTAACCCACTCCAGTGTTCTTGCCTAGAGAATCCCAGGGACGGGGGAGCCTGGTGGGCTGCCGTCTATGGGGTCGCACAATCAGACACGACTGAAGTGACTTAGCAGCTAGCTACTTCCAGTTCTTTGAGCCCCCAGGTTAGGTGTCCGGGCTGTGGAGTCAGACCGTGACTTAGCCAGATGAGCATAGCTCCAGGTCCAGAGCAGTGGTAAAGAACACGCCTGCCAATGCAAGAGATACAGGAGACTTGGGTTTAATCCCTGTGTCAGCAAGATCCCCTGGAGGAGGAAATGGCAGCCCGCTCCAGTATTCTTGCCTGGACAATCCCATGGACAGAGGGGCCTGATGGGTCACAATCCATGGGGTCACAAAGAGTCAGACACGACTGAGCACACACCACTACCAGGTCAGAATAAGCTTCAGTAAAGACAAGTTCCTGTCGCTGCTAGTGCAGGGCTAAGGTTGACTCCTGTCCTGCTCCATCAGTCACTCTTTTTCTCCTACTTACACTGGTGCTGAGTTGAAGTTCTTTGACGAGTTCAGTGGATGTCAGCCTTGGCTTCTTCTGCTTGGAGCTACCCCCTTCCTCACAGGCTGGAGCCTCCCAGGCCGCAGCAGCCTCAGCACATCCCCTCTCTTGCCGTCCCTGCTGCCTGCTGAGAGCTCCAGTCTGAGACGGGAGGTGGAGAGAGTAAGTGATGTGGTGAAGGCTTGGTGGGGAGTGGTGGGATCTGGACCTACCTGGTCCAG
>NW_011495036.1:308897-310707 GCF_000754665.1 Bison bison bison
TCCAGGAGACAGTTTCTCCTGAGCTGGCTGATGCCTCTCTGGCTTTTTGGTTTCTCTTTGTTTTTCTGGTTAAAAAAAAAAAAGCAGCAGGAAATTGTAGAGAATCTTTTCTTTCTTTTTTTTTGAGTTCAGAAGATGGAGCGTGTCTTTCTAATTCATCTACATGTGTGTATTCTCAGTCACTCAGTCATATCCAACTGTCTGTGGCCCCATGGACCGTAACCCTTCAGGCTCCTCTGTCTCTGGGATTTCCCAGGCAAGGATACTAGAGTGGGTTGCCATTTCCTCCCCCAGGGGATCTTCCCGACCCAGGGATCGACCATGCATCTCCTGCATCTGTTGCATTGGCACACGAATTCTTTACCACTGAGCCACCAGGGAAACCCCCGTACTACACTTGGCCTTAGCCAAGATACTGAGAAGCGATCTGTGTACATAGTCTATCCTATGGCAGAAACTTCCCCTTGAAATTGATCTTTGGCTTTTTGTCTCTATATCTGACTACCTTTGTGAGTTTTTAAAATGAGAATCACTGTGGATGGTGACTGCAGCCATGAAATAACAAGACGTTTTCTCAACAGTGTATTGTAAAGCAGAGACATTACTCTGCCAATAAAGGTCCGTATAGTCAAGGCTATGGTCTTCCCAGTGGTCACATATGGTTGTGAGTGTTGGACCTTAAAGAAGGCAGAATGCCAAAGAGTTGATATCTTCAAACTATGGTGCTGGAGAAGACTCATGAGAGTCCCCTGGACAGCAAGGAGATCAAACCAGTCAATCTTACGGGAAATCAACGCTGAACACTCATTGGAAGGACTGATACTGTAGCTGAAACTCCAGTATTTTGGTCATCTGATGCAAATAGCTGACTCATTGGAAAAGTCCCTGATACTGGGAAAGATTGAGGGCAGAAGGAGAAGAGGGTGTCAGAGGGTGAGATGGCTGGATGGCATCACCAATGCAATTTGGGCAAACTGCAGGAGATGGAGAAGAACGGGGAGGCCTGAGATGCTGCAGTTCATGGGGTCACAAAGAGTCAGACATGACTGGGCAAATGAGCAACAAGGACAACGCCATTTAAAATTCAGCCAACTTGCCTTTGTTGTTCTAACCCTGAGGTTTAAGAGTTAGTTCTTTTAAAAGTTTCACTGGGCTTCCCAGGTGGGGCTGATGATAAAGAATCCACCTGTCAATGAAGGAGACCCGGGTTTGATCCCTGGGTTGGGAAGATCCCTTGAAGAAGGAAATGACAACTCACTCCAGTATTCATGCCTGGAAAATCCCATGGACAGAGGAGCCTGGTAGGCTATAGCCCATGGGTTTGCAGAGTCAGACACGACTGAGTGACTAAGCACAAAAGGGCCATACGGGTAAGAGAACTAAAGAGAGAGGGTATGCATAATGTACATGATAGAGAAAGTGTCTGAGATATTTAGCTGTTTATATTATTTCCAAAAGGAAAGGTGAGAATACAGGTACAGATTTCAAGGAAATATGTTTATTAAACATTTAGGGCCCTCACATGTGCTTTCCTTCACATCTAAAATAATTATGCAAGCTCTCCGGGCAGTGTTTCGGCTTGGTTTTGATATGTGTGGTGATGGGTTCTCGTTGGAACGGTGCCTCTTTCAGTGTTGCCCTTGGATCAAAAGTCCTGCGATGAGATGGGCTGCTCTTCCCGGGGAACCTGAAGCCAGAGGTCCAAACCCAGCTTCCCTGGGTACCAGGGGCACATCTTTGAAATCCTTAGCAACTTGCTCTTTTTCATCTTTGAAACAAATCGGTCTAGGCGTCCTGGGTTTCCTTCAGT
>NW_011495036.1:310807-328700 GCF_000754665.1 Bison bison bison
CTTCAGTTCTGCGGCTCACTCATCACCCGGAGCAGTGAATTAAAACTCAGATCACGGTAGCCTCCTTCATTAGAAGGTGTGCGTGCATGTGGAGGACAGCGGGCGGGCTCACAAGGGAGAAGGAATGTAAATACTTACCTAGTGCGTTTTATTTTATCCCTGTTCCATTATGAATGACCTTGTAATCCATGGTGTAGAATTTGAATTTTACTCTAGGCAATGAGAGTCATTAAAATGTTTTAAGCAGAGAAAGATCGTGATCACATTTGCATTTTGGAAACCTTTGGCTGGGTGGAGGATGGATCTTGGGGGAAGAAGGGAGGCGGGAGGAGGGGTTATTGGGGCAGTTATCCAGGAGAAAGAAAATGGGACCCTGAGTTAATGCAGTGATCATGGGGTGGGTAAAGAGAGGTGAAGAAGACTCTAGAGATCTGAAGAGCAGACCCAAAGGGATTCAGCAATTGACTGAACATAAGGGCAAGAGAAGAGTCACAGATGGGTTGTGGGTCTGTGCTTGGCAAATGGATTGGTGGTAAGTCATTCACAAGATGAGGAGGAACAGGTTTGAGAGTGAGAATGTGAGTTAAGGTTGGCCATGGTGAGTCGGGGGCTTCCCTGGTAGCTCAGCTATTAAAGAATCCACCTGCAATGCAGGAGACCCTAGTTTGATTCCTGGGTTGGAAAGATCCCTTGGAGAAAGGAGCGGCTACCCACTCCAGTATTCTTGCTTGGAGAGTTCCATGGACGGAGGAGCCTGGTGGGCTGCAGTCCATGGGGTTGCAAAGCCCCAGACGTGACTAAATGATTAAACACAGCACAGAGAGGTGTAAAAGTCCTCACTGAAGCGAACAGCTCAGCAATGAGTTTTTCTGGTCCCCCTTTGGTATTTCTCAGGGCAGCGCAGCAGGTAAAGGGTTGTATGCTCCTTTTGTGCTCAGTAGAGAGCTTCATGGCAAGGCAGGCTAAGGGCACCGTTTGTAGACTGCTCAGGAATGTGCTCAAAGCTTGGATTCATTTCCCTCATCTTCTCCAAGGCTCTTTATAAACCTCTCCACTATGTCTCAGCTATCAACTCTACCACATTCTCAGTTCCCAATCCTGTCTCTTTGTAATTAAGTCCAAGGTAAATGACTTTTGATTCATGGGGACTTAAACCATAGGAACAAATAACTGGTTCAAAGTTAGGAAAGGAGTATGACAAGGCAGTATACTGTCACCCTGCTTATTTAACTTCTATGCAGAGTACATCATGAGAAACGCTGGGCTGGAGGAAGCACAAGCTGGAATCAAGATTGCCGGGAGAAATATCAATCACCTCAGATATGCAGATGACACCACCCTTATGGCAGAAAGTGAAGAAGAACTAAAGAGCCTCTTGATGAAAGTGAAAGAGGAGACTGCAAAAGCTGGCTTAAAATTCAACATTCAAAAAACTAAGATCATGGCATCCCGTCCCATCACTTCATGGCAAATAGATGAAGAAACAGTGGAAACAGTGACAGACTTTATTTTTTGGGGCTCCAAAATCACTGCAGGTAGTGACTACAGCCATGAAATTAAAAGATGCTTGCTCTTTGGAAGAAAAGCTATGACCAACCTAGACAGCTTATTAAAAAGCAGAGACATTACTGAAAGCCAAAGAATCGATGCATTTGAACTGTGGTGTTGGAGAAGACTCTTCAGAGTCCCTTGGACTGCAAGGAGATCAAACAGTGAATCCTAAAGGAAATCAGTCCTGAATATTCATCGGAAGGACTGATGCTGAAACTGAAGCTCCAATACTTTGGTCACTTGATGCGAAGAGCTGACTCATTGGAGCAGACTCTGATGCTGGGAAAGAAAGATTGAGGGTCAGGAGGAGAAGGGGACAACAGAGGATGAGATGGTTGAATGACATCACCAACTCAATGGACATGAGTTTGACCAAACTCCAGAAGCTGGTGATGGACAGGGAGGCCTGGCATGCTGTCGTCCATGCGGTCACAAATAGTCAAACATGACTGAGCGACTGAACTGAACTGAATTGAACTGAACTTCCTGACAGAAACCACAAGGTCTGCTTTGGGGAATAAAAAGATGAATCCCTATCTCAGGGCTGGTGTGAAGGTCAAGTGACGCAGCTTGCATAAGCTGGGCCCAGCATCTAGCTCAGCTTTCTTGCACCTCAGACAGAGGCTCAGACTACCAGCCTCTTTCCTGGAAATTCTTGGGTGGGGGCCTAGGAATCAGTGTTTAAACAAGTGCCCTCCATGAGTCTTCTCTTTGGGGAGTGGAGAAACACAGGTGGTCATAGGCAGTGTGATCAGCTTTCGCTGCCTGGGGCAATGAAATAAAGGAAACCTCTGTTGGTGATGTTTGGTCACTGACCACCTTCGGACACCATCTGCTCCTTCCTTCTCTGCCAACATCTGGGCAGGCTGGCAAGAAGGTTGAGGCCTCCACCTCCCCTTGGCACAGCGAAAGTGAAAGTCACTCAGTCATGTCTGACTGTTTGCAACCCCATGGACTGTATAGTCCAGGGAATTCTCCAGGCCAGGATACTGGAGTGGGTAGCTTTTACCTTCTCCGGAGGATCTTCCCAACCCAGCGATTGAACCCAGGTCTCCTGCATTGCAAGCAGATTCTTTACCAGCTGAGCCACAAGGAAAGCCCATGAATACTGGATTGGGTAGCCTATCCCTTCTCCAGTGAATCTTCCCAACCCAGGAATCAAACCGGGGTCTCCTGCATTGCAGGTGGATTCTTTACCAATTGAGCTATGAGGGAAACCCCCTTGGCACAGTGGGGATGTTCAAATCCTAGCCCACGTGCGGAAACCCCGGTCTGCTGACTCCCTCAACCAAAGCCACCGCCAATATCCCCCCAGCCCCTAGGCTGGCTTGCAACCAACCCAATCTCCCCAAAGGTTTATGATGTGAGCAATACACTCTTCCCTATCCTCTTGGGTCCGAGTCTTACTTTCCTAACCAACTTAGAATGGGAGTTGAGCCCACCTTCATGGGGCAACCACACCCCAAAGACCTTTAAAGCACAATGTCTGACTGGGAAGAGTGGAATGTGAGCGCCTGTGGCCGCCTGGCTGTGAGTTTCCAGGCCTCCCAGGCAATGGTGATTGGCAGTAGGGATGAGGACCCCGGTCCAAGCCCTCCTCACCTCCTGTCCAGTGAGTGCACTTGGCTCCTAGCCAGACTTGCCTCAACACCATGAGGGCAGAGGCTGTGTGTGTTTTGCTACTTTCTCTTCGTAGACCTTAGTATCACGTAGAGAACAATTATTTAGTCACTAAATCATGTTCGACTCGTTTGCGACCCCATGGACTATGGCTCAGGCTTCCCAGGTGTTGCTAGTGGTAAAGAATCTGCCTGTCAGTTCAGAAGACGCAGGTCCAATCCCTGAGTCTGCAAGGTCCCCTGGAGGAGGGCATGGCAACCCACTCCAGTATTCTTGCCTGGAGAATCCCATGGACAAAGGAGCCTGGTAGGCTATTGTCCATAGGGTTGCAAAGAGTCAGACACAACTTAGTAGGTACCCATGGACTGTGGCCCGCCAGGCTCCTCGTCCATGCGATTCCCCAGGCAAGAATACCAGAGTGGGTTACCATTTCCTTCTCCAAGGGATCTTTGGGACCCAGGGATCGAACTTGCATTTCCTGAATTGGCAGGCAGATTCTTTACCACTGAGCCACCCCGGAAGCCGTATAGGGAACAGTTAAAGTGCTTAATAACCAGGGGAAAGAAATGAAAATAAAATGGAAGCTTGGAAACAGGGATATACATATATCAAGAGTCAGGCTCAGCACAATCTTACGCTTTCTACCTCTTACTGCTATTCATATTTGGAAAATTTGGGGTCAAGGAGCAAGTTTAAAAATATAAGGAATGGGACAATTGTGCAATAGTTGCTCAAAAAATGCACCAGGAGTCCCTTGGAGGCTGCATCTGGAGAAGGGATTCCTACAATGAGTGGCCCCTGGAAGGACAATTTTCGTGCAATCTTCCAGGCCTACGTTCCAGGGTCCCCAGGCTCCTGTGACCGGAGCTGTTGAGTCCCTCAGTTCCTCTTCTAGACACTAGATGGCGTCCAGGCAACAATTAGGGCCCAACAATGAAGGCTTGGGATCTACAGCCTCCGTTTGGCAGGGGCCGCCCCCACGATGACCCCGGAGAGGTGGGCATTGTCATCCTGACCGTGGGCAGGAGACCAGAGAGGGTCAGCGGGGTCGCATGAGGACCTCATGGCTCTTAGGCCGTATCCAACCCGTGAGCGGGGCTGGGAAGCAGGCGAGGGCAGGGGCTCTGTGTGCTGCCGGGATTGGAGGAGCCGGTCTAAGCCCGTCTCTGCAGCCATCAGCATCTGTCTCGCTAGCCTGGGAGATGAAGGGCTTGCGAACCCTGATGAGGCATTGAGCTCCAAGTGGGCTACCCTGCATCCCCCAGACGGTTTTTAAGGATGCTTTAATGATTTGTTGTTGTTGTTCAGTCTCTCAGTTGTGTCTGACTCTTTGTGACCCCATGGACTGTAGCCTGCCAGGTTCCTCTGTCCATGGCATTCTCCAGGCAAGAATACTGGAGTGGGTTGCCATTTCCTTCTCCAGGGGATCTTCCTGACCCAGGGACCCATCTTTTGGGTCTCCTGCATTGGCAGGCAGATTCTTTCCCCCTGAGCCACCAGGGGAGCCCTTGCATTAATAGTGATGACGCCTATTAAAGCTCTTACCACCGACTAAGCATGGTTTTGAGTTCTTTCCATGTAACGACGTCTTTAATCCTCACAGTAACGCTATGGGGGCAATGTCATCATTGTCGTTTTACAGATGAGGAAACAGAGGCTGAGGAATTAGGGAGCTTGTCCAAGGGCACACTGTTAGTAGAGGACAGAGCTGGGATTCAGACCCAGGGCTCCTGGCCTGGAGTCATTACCCTAGTCATTTGGTGCTGATTTTGACATGACCGGTATGGACAGATTTGTTCAGTCCTGTTCATTTATGGACCAGAGGGTTCTCTCCATGGCCTTGAAGTTACAGCATCAGAGTGGACCCACCTGGAGAGTGGGGGCATGACCTGTGGTGATGCCACTGACGTACCTGGAATGGGGCACACGCAGCTGCTCCCCAGGCTCAGCTGCCTTGCACGAGTCCGTCAGACCGTTTTCTAGAAGATTCCTGCACATGAAGCAGAGTGCCGCAGCCGTTTCTGAACAGCCTTAATTAAGATCAGCAAGATCGTCTTTTGTGAACAGTGTGAAGGCAGAAGATGAAGTTACCACGAGGAAGGACTCCTTTTTTGCAAAGACGTCACCTCTCACATCACTTTTAAGGTCAGAATAACTCTTCAGACCTCCAGGGGATGAAGCAACTGATCCCCTCTCCCAGGAAGTTTCTACGACTTTGAACAAAGCTGTCAAATTGCCATGCTTTTGTTGTCTAGAAATTAGACCTACCTTAACCCCAAATGTCTGAAGGTTACATTTGCAGAGGTGATTCATCTCATTAAGGTGAGTTATTTCTTAGGTAACGATGCCAAGTTTTGGACATGAGTTGGGTCTTGCTGCAAATATTGAAAGGAAACTAAAATGAATTCCACAGCCCAGTACTATCAGGTCAAACCACTTAAAGCCCTTTAATTCTGGTAAAACTTTCTCTGGTGACAGGCTGAATGTGTCTCCACAGCCCCATCAGGCCAACTCAGGGACAAAGTCCCACCAGCCAGAGGCACTGGCCAGGGACTGGGACATTCTGGGCTCAGTCGGGTCCCTTCGCCCAAAAGCCTCTGGCTGACAGGGATGGAATTTTCTACCGTCTCAGTTCTTGCCAAGAATGACAAGCAATCAGAAGGCAGCTTGGGGACACCTTCTCATACCTGGCCTTTGCCTAGAGAGTTGAACTAAGGAGAATTTAAACTCATTTTTCCTTTACTGTTGGTGCTGTAATTCAAACTATTTTCTCTTTCAAATTGTTTTATAAGCATCAAAGTTAAACTCCTAGCAAGATGATGCGAGACCAGCGATTCAGGATGTTTGAAACGGTCCTCAGATTTTAGCTCAATTGTCACGTTCTTAGGAAAGCCTCCCGTGACCAAGCCCTCCCAGCCCCTCCATCACGCATCAAGTTCTTCTGTGATCCCCTCATCGCACCATGTTCTTTTCCTTTAATAACATCTTAGTTTGTTAGCATTTACTGGCGTTTGTGGTTATTTGATCGTGCTTCACCCCCTCCCCACCATGGACAATACACCAAGCGCCACGCTTGTTTTTGCAGAGTGGTTAGGAAATGCTGTTGAAACTCCAAACATCAAGTGCTTGAATCACTAAAAGGAGAATAAAAATAAATGAGACATTTCATTAGAGAAGAAGAAAAAATTATCCACACAAGTCAGGCCCTGGTCACATGATAGGCTGATTAATTACATAATGGCATTGATACCCAGTGGGAATTTTGTAGTCATTAAACTAGTAGCAGTTTATAAAGCAATCCATGAGTCCATTAAAAATTACAAAAATGTGGCACTTCCCTAGTGGTCCAATGGTTAAGAATCCATATTCCAATGCAGGGGATGTGGGTTCAACCCCTGATCGGAGAACTAAGATTCCACGTGCCACAGAGCAACTGAGCCTGGCAACACGCTGCAACTAGAGAGAAGCCAGCACACAGCAACGGAAGATCCACGTGCCACCACTAAGACATGATGCAGCCAAAAATAAATACAAAAATGAGTTGACATTTTACAAAATTGTGTGTACGAGATAATGTGTGAAAGCATAGACTCTAGACCATTAGGAGCTCTTCATGGCACCAAACACAGACAACAACCCAACCCCCTCCCCCCAAGCAATGTCTACAGGGCGTTTTAAGTAAGGTTGGACCCAGGGGATGGACTCAGATGGAGGGAGAGATCTCGGAGGTGGCTGGGAAGAGCTCGTCTCTGGGGGCCTCTTCTTGGGCAGTGTGGTGACAGGGGCGTATTCCCTCCAAGGAGCTGATTGGACCTGGGCTCTGTCCAGCCGCCTCTGTCTTTCCTACCAGGGAGCAGGCTCCCTCCCCACAACCTCAGGTGGATTCCACAACCTTCCAGGCTCTCCTCCTACTGAAGAAGTCTCACTCTGTTATTAAGATCCAGTCCTGCTCACGAGTTTGAATCTCACATTTGATTTTAAAGTTCTGAGCAGACTCCAATGGCTTCAAATGGGCATTGAGTCTGGCCTCCTTTCTTCCTGGTCTGGGGTTGGGGCATTAGGGGGGGAAAGGAAAAAAACCTGTCCCTTTCTCTACATGTATGTGTGGACTGACTGTCCCGTCCTGGTTTGGTGGAATCATGGCTCCTTTTTATGGAAACCCCCTCTTCTAGAAGCAAGGTGCTGGACCTGACCATTGATGGTCTGTCTGCATGGAGAGTCATGAGTCCCATTTCTGCAGCAGGCACCCATGTGCTGGCTGTCACATGTCCAGGTATGAGAGGCCCAGCTACGACCTGATACCCTCGTCTACCCCTCTACTCCCACCACTGTGATCCATCTCGTGACCTCCTGCTTCTGGATCTCTTGGTGGTGCCATTGTCAATGGCAGGAGTCTGTAACCAGTTTGGCTTCTCTTTCCATGGGGACAACAGAGAGTTTCATCCTAAGCTCATCTCTGATGGTGGCCCTGGAGAGGTGAAGCCTGGAGAGGTGTGTCATCTTCATGGCAACTGCCGCGTTCTTGAGCAGCTTCAGAGGGCAAGGAAAGATCTTGTCAGTATCTCACGCCCATTTCCTTCTCCAGAGGATCTTTCTGACCCAGGGATTGAATCTGTGTCTCTTATGTCTCCTGCATTGGCAGGCGAGTTCTTTACTGCTACCACCACCTGGGAAGCTCCTATCCCTCACCATCCTGTTTAATTCACAGAATGGTCCAATCTGTGGCTTCCATTTCCCAGATCTAATTCATAGAAAGTCCTTCTATGAACTGAGTTGACGACTGTCATCTTTTAACTTCTCCCCAGTGACTCTGGGGCAAAATGAATTATTTGATTAAGTGAAGAATACAGAACTCACTTAAGACTAAGAGCATTTCCTTGGAAGCATTGGACATTATATTTAAAAAAAAGAATCAGAAATAAACATAACTAGGGTCCATTTGTGTCTATTCAACTGTCTTAAAAAAGATCCCATACAGTCAGTGTTTATCTACAGGGCAGCAAAAACAGCCAACACTGCAATTAATTATTTAAGCAATAGCATCTCTGAGTTGCTTAAGTGATATTTATGGTACTTTACCATGGCAACCACTCTTGTTTTGAATATTATTAAAAGCCTATCATGCTGTAGTAGTGGGCTTCTGGTTTAAAACTGTAATGGGCTAGCAGTCCCTGAGTCTTTGCCAACTTGCCATTAAAATTCCTGTTGAAGTCGGAGAAACTAGGATTATAGCAATTTGGCTGTGGGCTGGCTGGTCACGGGGACCCTTGGGCAGAACGATCCGATCTCCAAAGAGGACGGCTGTGCCTGCTCAGGCTCGGATGAGATGCCATTTTTCACACACGCATGAGTTTCCTGTGGCTGCAGTAACAAATGACCACAGACTGAGTGGCTTTAAACAACCCACACAGTTATTATATTAGAGTTCTGGAGGGGCATCATAAAGTAGGTTAGCAGGGCTGTGATCCTTCTGGAAGCTCTAGAAGGGACTCTGCCTCTTTGCCTTTGCAGTTTCTAGAGGCCACCGGCATTTCTTGGCTCATGGCCCCCTCCTCCATTTTCCCAGCAGCATAGAATCTTCAAATTTCCCTCCCTCTCTTTTGTCCTCTCTTTCTTTCTCTTTCTCTCTCAGCTTTGCTTCTGTTTTTACGCATCTCCTCCTCTGACTCCCCCGTCTCCTTCCCATAAGGACGCCTGTGTTTATGTTGATTCTGCCCAATAATCCAGGTTAATGTTTCCATCTCAAAACCGTTGACTTAATCACACCTGCAACGTTCTCTTTTGCCATTACGGTCACACGTTTACATTTGGGAGCTCAGATCACAGACACCTTTTTCTTTGGTGGTGGGGCGGGGGGTGTTATTATTCAGCTCACTACACATGGGTTCACATTTCTTGTTCTGGAAATGTCAGGATCTCCTGGGAATGGACTTTGAGAAGCTTATCCCCATGGAAACCTTAACAGCCCCTAGGACCAGTCTAGCCTCTTCTGCCTTTGAGCCCTCTCTCCTCTTGTGCCCGCAATGCCCCCGCACCCACTTGCCTGCCTTGAGTGTGTTAGCCTGTTTTGTGCCTCTGTGTTCTTACAGATACCTCCCGCAGCCGGCATGTCCACCCCCTTCTACCGTGGGTGGGCCCATACTTCACTGCAGAATCCTCTTGCTTTGGGCCACAGACCTGTCCAAGCCCTGCGAATTGGGGGACAATGTCAATGTATTAGTAATAAAAGAGCTCAAGTGGCTTCTTGATCTAATAAATAACCTTCCAGTCTTATTGAAGTCACACATAAAATTTGTATAATTGCATCGTGGTAAATGAAATGTTCTCTGTGATCTAAGTCATTTGCACCTCTGGAATCCTATTTTGATTTCAAATGCATCTATGAGTTTAATCAAGGGGCATGAGAGACTGCCCACTGCTAGGGTGCAGTCACCTAGGGGCGACATTGTTCTGACTATGAATCGTTACCTGAGGCCTCGTTGCTGATTATTAAATTGGTGTTTATCAAGGTGCTTCTAAATTGCTTCACCCCTCAAAGATTCTCGGGGAAGGCTGGATTATGAAATGGCAAAGCTCATTGATCCCAGCGGCCTGGCTTGGGGTCATAATAAAATGTGAGCTGCTGTGCAGGGAGCCCTGGGAGAAACCCAGCGTCAGTGGGAAAACCAGCTTCAGTGAAGAGTGGTCCAGGTGCCCTGGATAACGGCAGGGGGGGGGTCTCCGTCAGGCACAAGGGGAGTCTTGCTCAAAGCTCACCATACTTCAGGGGGCCCACAAAAATGGTGCAATTCCTTTTAAACTCAGAAGAAAATAAGCTTTTAGAGTCAAACATATTTTAAGTTTTTTTTTCCACATCAGAAAAAGAGTGAATTTTTTTAGTGCCTGTATTAGTTTGCCTGGAATGTCATAAGAAAATATCATAGTCTGAGTGGCTGACTTGACTGACATTTATTTTCTCATAGTTCTGGGGCTGGAAGTCCGAGAACAAGGTGTCAGCAGGGTCGGTGTCCTCTGAGGCCTCTCTTCTAGGCTTGTAGATGGCCACCCTCTCGCTGACGCTTCACAGGGGCTTTCCTCTGTGAGCACGAACACCCCTGATGTCTGTGTGTCCTAATGTCTTCTTACAAGGACACTGGGCAGATAGGATTAGTCACCCTCGTGGCCTCATTTCACTTTAATTACCTTACTAAAGGCTCTATCTCCAGGGACTTCCCTTGTAGTCCAGGGGTTTAGAGTCTGCCTGTCAATGCAGGGGTTCGGTCCCTGGTCTGGGAAGATTCCACGCACTGTAGGGCAACTAAGCCCATGAACCACAACTACTGAGCCCACACGCCCTGCCTAGAGCTCCTGCTCTACAGCAGGAGAAGCCACTGAAATGAGAAGCCAGCACACTGCGACTAGAGAAAGCCCATGTGCAGCAATGAAGATCCAGCACAGCCAAAAAAATTTCTATCTCCAAATACAGTCACATTCTGAGGTCCTGGGGATTAAGGCTTCAGCATGTGAGTTTGTAGGAGTGAAGGTGGGTCATACAATTCGCCCCATAACCAGGGCCACAAAAATTCTGTTAGGACGGGATGGGCCATAGAAGTTGTGGTTTGGCTCCTGTAGTAGCAGACTGCTTTGGTTTCCTCAAGGAGGCAGGTGGAGCAGGAAGGTATCTGGGCAGAAGAGACATTTGAGAATGATCAGCGGCCCTACAGCAAAGGTTTCAATGCATTTACCAGCAGCATCCTTAGCTACTTTGTTGGCTCCAACTCAGAAGAACACAGGATCAGCGAAGCACGTTGCAGTTCATATTTCGCCTTCTCCTTAAAGGATCTTTCTATTCGCTGGACCGTCTATAAAAAGAGAAATTTTATACTCATTACACATTGAAGTCTTTTCTACTAAACTGTGGAGAACTGAGCCAGGGCCTCTGCTGAGCTCAGGACAGGAAACCATCAATGTGTTTCACAGGCCCCGGAGCTGATGAGAACACAGCAGGGAGTGGCCTGGTGACTCAGGATGAGGCTCCCGGCCCAGAGCCTGCTTCACTCTGGCCGGGGAAGACCACATCCTTCCTCCTGTGTCTGCTTCTCGTTAAACAGGCTGTCGCATGTGTTCAGAGTTCTGCAGACGTTCATCACCTCCACAGACATTAAAGGAGACTTTCTAATGTGGAGGAGTGCGTGCCGTCCCCAAGGTTGGCGAAAGCCAGCCAGAAGGTCAATGCAAAGGGAAGAGCCAACCGTGTTGCCCAGGGGAAGGTGGGCACCGAGGGGGTTATGTCACCCCCTTTACCAAGGAGCACACGGGCTGGGTTTCCTCATTCGGCCTCGGAGGCCCCACTGATTCTCTCACAGGAATGTTGGGAGAAGGAAGGAATCTTGGGAGAGAAGATTCTAGCGAAGTATCCAGTGTGGTACTTGTGAGATGTGTGCAATGCTGCTTGTTCATGTTCTTTCCTTCTTCCTCTTTTGGCTGTGCCCGGTCTATGTTGCTGCATGGGCTTTTCTCTAGTTGCTGTGGGGGCTACTCTCCAGGTGTGTGGGCTTCTCATTGGGGTGGCTTCTCTTGTTGAGGAGCCGCGGGCTCTAGGGTGTGCGGGCTTCAGTAGTTACAGCTCCCAGGCTCTAGAGCAGAGGTTCAATAGATGCAGAGCACCTATTGGGGTGCTATTGTCGTCCCTGTGGAGATGACATGTGGGATCTTCCTGGACCAGGGACCAAACTCATGCCTCCTGCATCGGCAGGCAGATTCTTTCCCACTGAGCCACCAGGGAAGCCCTTGAGTGTTCTAGCATGCTTTCTTCCATCTAGGGGCAGGGCTCAGGCTGAGTGGCTGCTGTACACAACGGGTTGTATGTGACCAGATGACCCACCATAAGACTCACTGAGCTGTTTCCAGAAAGAAATTGGGTGTTGACTTGCCTCTGCCGCTGGAGAAGAGGTGAGGGCCTTCTGCTGCCGGTTCAGTGGCCAGACAAACGAGACAAAGCCAAAGGCCTTCGGGGATGTTGGCAAGGCTTGGTGCTTCCTTCTACTCAGGTTAGCCTCTGTGGGAACAAGTGCCTCAACCCAGACCCAGGGCTGAGCTGGCAATGATCTCTAACAAGTAAACTGTTAAAGAGAAAGCTATTAAGACTAGTAAATAATTAACATAGTTCATGGACATGCTCAGTGGAGCATATCCAGGGCATCTAACCATTCACGGTAAATGTTCATCCACATCTTTAGATTATAGACTCAGATAATGAGATCAAATGGACTGTCAAAACTTCCAATATTGCTTTCCCAACCAGTTAAGTCAGAATAAAGTCTTAAACTCTTCAGAAGTGCTTTTTCAAAAAAAAATAATTGGTTTTCTTTTGTTTTTTGTTTTTTTATTGAAGGCTAATTGCTTTACAGAATTTTGTTGTTTTCTGTCAAACCTCAACATAAATCAGCCAGAGCATTTCTGCTCTGATAGGTGGGAAAACTTATTTATAGAGTGATGGGAGTGAAGGTGGAATTTGTCCTCCATCGCCAAGCGTGGAAAATTCTTTGTGATGAATCTGTGTTTAGCATAAGGCTGGCTAAACAGCTCCCTCTGGAAGCTTAAGTACAACTCTGCTGCCAGATTAATGATTAAACGAAGCGATTTTCAGATTAATTCAGCAGGATAGCCTGAGTTTGGGTGCACACAGGAAGCTGCACCTGTGAAGGGGTAGCCCCCTGGTTTCCTGGATACTGAAACTCAAGCCCAACCACCCTGAGTTACAGTGAGTGTTGGGTAGCCTGCCATCAGCCTTGGACGCTCTCCCCAGGCCTTCCCACTTTCTCTAGGTGTCAGAGGAGCTTCTTCAAGAGGGCCCCGCCGTGTAGACACCACCCTCAAGACAGCGATTTCACATGGAGGGAGGCGCGGCCAGACACAACAACACTGAGCCTTACTTGCCTTTCTGAACCCCACTTGCCCTCGATTCCGGGGTTCCCTCCCAGATGTGTGACGCTGGGAGGCCAAGCTGTGGAAGGGGAAGAGGCGAATCGGACCCAACTCAAGAGATCTGGTCATTGCTACCTTGACCTTCCAAGCATCTTCTTGCCTTTAGAGTCAGTAGGATTGGTCTGATCCTTTCCCCAAACTTGCAGCACAACCTCCGTCTCAGCCTGTTCTCCCCACAGCTGGGGCTGCCCCTTCCCTTATGCCATGCGGCTTCCCTGGGGTCCTAGGGTGACTTCCTGGGAGATGAAGACCACATCAAATACAGGAAGATGAAGGGAAACCTGCTCCCTGCCCATCCCGAGCCGTAGAATGCTGGACAGGAGCCCAGCGAGCCTTCCTCTGTCCATCTGTCCATTTGCTCACTGCAGGCTGCCACACTGTTTTGTGGGCCGGGGTAGGACGTGATCTAGCCAGATGTGGACAGGCGGCCTCTCCTTCCTCTCACCCGGACGCTGATTTCCAGAGCTTGTGGGTAGCAAATGGCCAGAATAAGTCCAGCAGGAGGCTCTGGTCATGAACTTCACCTGGGCTGGGCAAAGAGCCTGCCTCAGGGTTTCAGGAGGAGAAGGCAATGGCAACCCACTCCAGTGTTCTTGCCTGGAGAAACCCAGGGATGGGGGAGCCTGGTGGGCTGCCGTCTATGGGGTCGCACAGAGTCAGACACGACTGAAGCGACTTAGCGGCAGCAGCAGCAGTGTTTCAGGGAGCCAGAACTACTTAGGGGCAGGGGGCCTCCTGATAGCTTATTTAGAAGTCTCCTCTTTTGCTGCCTCGGTGAGACCTGCTAAGCTTCCCTGAGGCTCCAAGAGTTTCTTGCGGTCAGATGAGTCCTACCAGATTAAGAGTGCAGGCAGAGAGCCCGGGGCGTTGGAAGGACTTCCAGGCAGAGCCTCTTTGCAATTAAAATATTAGTTTTAATAGAGGAAGGAACTGTGTGGCAGGGGTAAAGACAGATGAACATCGTCCGTGGGCCAACACATGGTTTAGGAACAGATTAATGGTGTTGGCAGCAGCAACTCTATGAGGGGAGAAAAGTCAGGCCAAGAATAAGGCCACTCAGCTTGGTGTGGAGCTGGCGGGAAGCTGCTGTATGGCACAGGGAGCTCAGCTTGGTGCTCTGTGATGACCTACATGGGTTTTGGGTGGGAAAAGGTCTGAGAGGGAGGGGGTATATGTATACATATAGCTGATTCACTTCTTGGTACAGCAGGAAATTAACACAACCCTGTAAAGCAATTATACTAAAATAATTTTTAAAAATGGAAAAAAAATAATAAAGGCGAATTTCCCTCCTCTCATTTAGAGCTGCCATGCGGAATCCCTGAGAGTGGCGAGATTGGCAGATAACCCCACAGCTGCACTGCGGTGTGTCTGTGTGCGGACTCAGACCCGCTCCCTCCTTCCCCAGATTTGAGGGAGCGGTGACCAGGGTCCCCAGGAGGAGAGGTGGCCCCTGAGATCACAGCAGGAAACACTGACGCAGAGAGATGAGTTCCAGGAATGTGGGTCAGGCTGAGATTCAGATCCAGCCAACAGTGATTCTGCCACAAATCGCTTGTCTGCTTTTGTCTCTATGGATTTCCATACTCCGGACATTTCATATTGATGTTCACACATAGGAGGTCTTCAGTGTCTGCCTTTCTCACTGAGCATACGTCTCCAAGTTCTTTGTCACAGCATGATCAGGCCTTGGGCTGGGGGTGATGATCCTGAATCAATAAACGCAGCTACTAGTCAGTTTTCATTACCCCCATCTCTCTTCCATTGTTAGGGGTTTGGTAGTTTCTTAAGGGCAAAATAGACTTAACTGGTGGCTTAGACGGTAAAGCTGCTGACTACTACGTGGGAGACCTGGGTTCAAACCCTGGGTTGGGAAGATCTCCTGGAAAAGTAAATGGCAACCCACTCCAGTACTCTTGCCTGGAGAATCCCAAGGAGAGAGGAGCCTGGTAGGCTACAGTCCATGGGGTCACAAAAAGTCGGACACGACTGAGCGACTTCACTTTCTTTCACTTTAAGGGCAAAATGATTTAATAGCTGGATGTTTGCACATACGAGTCCAATTTTTTCCTTCCTGTGGTTTAGCTTGGATTTTCACATTTCCAATTGCACAATAATTAATGCAGAGGGTTGTATATAAACAAACTACAAACAAAAACACTAAGCCTGAGTCTACTGTACTTTGGTAGCTCAGCTGATAAAGAATCCACCTGCAATGCGGGAGACCTGGGTTCAATCCATGCATTGGGAAGATCCCCTGGAGAAGGGATAGGCTACCCACTCCAGGATTCTTGGGCTTCCCTTGTGGCTCAGCTGGTAAAAAATCCGCCTGCATTGCGGGAGACCTGGGTTCAGTCCCTGGGTTGGGAAGATGCCCTGGAGAAGGAAAAGGCTACCCACTTGAGTATTCTGCCCTGGAGAATTCCATGGACTGTATAGTTCATGGGTTCGCAGAGTCAGACAGGACTGAGGGACTTTCACTTTCACTTAAAGACTGTCAAATGTGACCTGGATGTCAACCAGTTTTCTGACTGGGGCCAAACTCTGCCCAGAGCCAGCTAGGGGTGGAGTGATGCTGCCTTGCTTTGTGTGTTGTTGTGGACAGAACGTGTGTGGTTCTCCTCCATTCATGGTCAGGAGCCTTCCCTGAGCTCAGGTCTGCAGCCCGTCTTGATCCTCTTTCTGAAGAACATTGACAGGACAAGACTGATTCTTCCATATTGTGACCCCAGCAGCGTCTCTGCAGCTCCAGATCCTGTTCTTTAACTTGATTTAGACATTTCGTGTTTTCAATTGTCCCAGGATTGATGAGGCCTTGGGAAACTGATTTATACTAACTACACTTAGAGGAGATTGACTTACAGCCAGAAATTTGGTTAATTTACTGTTGGGATTTATACCAGAATAAGACTTGGCAGTGCTGCTGTGATATCTCCAAGACGCCCGCTTAAAAGCAACAGAGCTGTTGTTCTTGTTCCCGCAAAGGCCACTGCAGGTCCTTCCTCTGCAAGGTGGCTTGGGGTCGCCTCCACAGTCACTGCCTTGCTTTGATTGTGGGGACAGGGAACACCCTCCTGAAGTAACACATGCCACCTCCACTCACAGGGCTGCCAAAGCAAGTCATGCAGCCACAACTAGACCGCGAGGAGCAGAAAACAATTCTCGGACTGTCTGGAAGGAAAGCAACTGCAAATATTGGAGAGGAGCCTTGATGCCTTCAGAGGAAACCACCCATCTAACAACTAGAATCCCCACACCTACATTCCCTCCAAATATTATAGTAAAGCACCTAAGAAATGGGACTTACAGGGCAGAGGTCAGTGGGCCAAAACTGCATGACAGGATCATCAGTAAACAGTACCATCATCAATTTCAGTGATGTTTCTTCTTATTTTCTTGAGATTTTTGGAAGCATGCTGGTTTCCTTGATTATATTTGAGAGAGACACTAGTTTTACTAGAAAAGCTCTTCTCTTACCCCCAAGTTATGTAGTGGACCTCAGAGCAGCTCTTCATAAACTAATGGCAATTCCAAATCTTGATGATCTCATGTTCCCAAGTAAAAAAGTAATGATTGTATATATCTCAAGATATCCTGTGACTCAGTTTGGGTTCGTCCTCTAATTAGAGGACAAGTATTTTTGACTTATTTATCTAGCTTAATATTAAATATCTCAACAGAAGGTGCTCATGAAAATTTCTTCATTGATAATTTTATAGTTGAAGAAAGAGCATCTCCTTTTCCTTTTTAGTTAGTTTAAATTACCATATATCTTCCTTCATTGTATTTAATTACTCTGTTTTACACCTAATCATACCATAATGGGTTATTCATCCTCCCTTTGATATTTAAACATTTTTAAAGGTTTTGATGTTTGTCCACTCTCCTTGAGGCCTTTCCTTTGCCACACAGAGCACAATTAAGGGTAAATTAAAATGCACAGACTCACCTAAACATCACAGTGAAAGAAAGAAAGTGAAAGTGAAGTCGTGTCCGACTCTTTGCAACCCCACGGACTGCAGCCTACCAGGTTTCTCTGTCCATGGGATTTTCCAGGCAAGAATACTGGAGTGGGTTGCCATTTCCTTCTTCAAGCATTTCCAAATACCTGTCTTTTCTTTCTTTTTTTAAAATTTATTTTTAATTTGAGGGAAATTGCTTTACAGTGTTGTATTGGTTTCTGCCATACAACAACACGAATCAGTCATATACATATGTGTGTGTGTGTGTGTGTGTGTATATATGTATATATATATCCCCTCTCTCCCTCTTGAGTCTCCTTCCCCTCCCCCATCCCATCCCTCTAGGTCATCACAGAGCACCAGGCTGGACTCCCTGTGTTATATAGCAGCTTCGCACTAGTTATCTATTTTACACGTGATAACCGGTCTTTTCTTTGAAAAGATTTACATCAGATGCAAGCTTCCTATCCATGAGCAAACCTTTATAAACTGTATTCTGGCCACAATCTTCACTGAGATTTCTAACGCTGCTTACAGTTCAAACCTCAGTAACTGATCTGAGCCTTCACCTTAAAATATGAGGATCATCCAACTCAATAGAATTCCTTGGCAAATTGTTCATCTTTTTTCTTCCAGAATGAAAATTATCATAAAAGAACATTTTCGTGGGACTTCCCTGGTGGCTCAGTGGATAGGAATCCACCTGCCAGTGCAGGAGACGTGGGTTCAGTCCCTCGTCCTGGAAGATTCCACACGCAACTAATCCTGTGGGCCACAGCTACTGAGCCTGCGCT
>NW_011495036.1:328800-341444 GCF_000754665.1 Bison bison bison
GAGCCTGCGCTCTAGAGCCTGTGCTCTGCAACAAGAGAAGCCACCACAATGAGAAGCTCGTGCCCTGCAACAAAGCGTAGCCCCTGCTTACCGCAGCTAAGAAAGCCCACACATCAACGGAGACCCAACACAGCCAAAAATAAACACATAAATAAATATTTTTTAGAAAGAACATTTTCTTGCTTCCCTGGGTGCCATTTCCCAGTGGGTCACAGTCCGATGGGACTGGGGGGCGGGGCACATCTTCCCAGTTGAACTCTCTCTCTCCTGCTGGTGGTGGTTTCCTTCAGCAATGGCTAATGATGGCAGCTTTTCAAGGTGCACCTTAAGAACACAGCCTCTTTTCAGATCAGCTCATGTTGTGTGTTTTATAGTCAAACCATTGTTAATTGAAGATCGGTCCTCCTCCAGCCACATCAATAGCTCCTTAACCTGACCAGCAGCCCATATCCAGTGATGCCATGCAAGAGCAAAGAGACACCAGCAACTTGCTCCCAGAGCAATTGTAGATGGTCCCAGTGATGCTCCGTAGTGCTTGGCCTCAGCACCCTTCACTGTGTCCTTGAGCTTCAGTACTGTTGTTATGTCTGCATTTAAAACAATACAAAACTTTTCAGTGTCTCCATTCCTGTTGCTCTGTCAGTTCAGTTCAGTTGCTCAGTTGTGTCCGACTCTGTGACCCCACGGACCGCAGCACGCTAAGCCTCCCTGTCCATCACCAACTACCAGAGCTTGCTCAAACTCATGTCCATTGAGTCAGTGATGCCATCCAACCATCTCATCCTCTGTCATCCCCTTCTCCTCCTGCCTTCAATCTTTCCCAGCATCAGGGTCTTTTCCAATGAGTCAGTTCTTTGCATCCGGTGGCCAAAGTATTGGAGCTTCAGCTTTAGCATCAGTCCTTCCAATGAATATTCAGGACTGATTTCCTTTAGGATGGACTGGTTGAATCTCCTTGCAGTCCAAGGGACTCTCAAGAGTCTTCTGCAACACCACACTTCAAAGCATCAGTTCTTCGGTGCTCAGCTTTCTTTATAGTCGACTCTCACATCCATAAGTGACTACTGGAAAAACCATAGCCTTGAGTAGATGGACCTTTGTTGGCAAAATAATGTCTCTGCTTTTTAACATGCTGTCTAGTTGGTCATATGACTGAGCAACTGAACTGACTGAGGTTGGTCATAGCTTTTCTTCCAAGGATTGTTCTGTCAGCTCCTGTCTAAGACCTGATCAGTGGGATCTCTGAAATGCTGCTTTTTGAAGAGCAAGTGCTAGGTCTTTCTCAAACCTGTGAGCCCCACAGCAGAATCCTGAGCATAGTAAGTGCTCAAAAAAATGTTTGCTGAAAAATTCAGCTTCTAAGCATGAACCATTTGAAATTGTCAATATATAACTGTTTTTTAATCTACAAAAATAGCAATTTGATATGATTTAACTTAATTTATAGATATAGCAATTTTCACCTCATTAAAATTTTAATGTATATTATTCTTAATACCTCTCAAAATTGTTCCTAAGGTAAAATACAGTTTTCTGAAAATTTCAGGCTTAGCCTCTTCTTAGAGACATTTTATTCTTTTTCTAAGGGCTTCCTAGGTGGCTCAGTGGTAAACAATCTGTCTGCCAACACAGGAGACGCAGCAGACTCTGATTCAATCCCTGGATTGGGAAGATCCCCTGAAGGAGGAAATGGCAACCCACTGCAGTATTCTTGCCTGGAGAATACTATGGACAGAAGAATCTGGTGGTCTACAGTTCGTACGGTCTCTAAGAGTTGGACACTACTCAGCCAGTGAGTGACTCTTTTCCTGTTCTGTATCATTTTAAGGTGTCAGAAAGACTCTACCATATGAATTTTTAACACTGTGTAATATCTTTCGATGCAACACTTGGTATCTTTCTTGTTCTAAATCCAAAACAACTCAAAGAATCACAGAAATCTGGTCCAATTTCCAATCTGAAATCATGTAGCCCCTCCTGTAACTTGTCACTAACAGCCATAAAAACAGCAAAATACTGAAACTCATTGCAACATGAAACACTCATAACTAGCAGACATCTTAATACCATGATCTTGGAGGAATTGACATCAATTTTAACACAAAACAGAGCTGGGTAAAACTGAACAGGCAAATAAACACGAGCAATTCTAGAGAGTCAGTGATGACACTCCCAGGCTTCGCTGGAACAAAGTCAGGACAACTTTTTTTTTTTTTAATCATTCTGTCTCCTAATTTAGGGATGTAGGACTGTCAAGAAAGTTGTGTGATCAGCTACTTCTCCGCACTGGGGCCTGTATTTTCCTTTCCCCACCAGCTCTCATATCTACTTTTCCCAGAAAGCCAATGAACAGGCAGGGAGGCTGGATGGAAGAAGAGCAGTGCATTTTGGGAATTGTAGGCAGACAAGAAGAGAAGTGGTACATTTTGGGAATTGTAGTCCTGAGGAATGTATTATGATAATAATCATTGACAATATCTATGGAATGTTGCCTATCCATTAGGCATTATATAGATTGTTTGGCTTAAATTATTCAGGAAAGTATTAACAAACTTCACTTTCCATTTTCTAGCAGTAGCTGCTGTTAATTAATTTTATTGCTTTACTATTGGAAGTTATCTGGATTCTTTCCTTCCCAACCGTTCCAAACAGTTCTTGTGCATCTTTCTGGATAAAACTAGAAGTCCTTGAAAATTACAGGTCAACAGCAAGCCCCAGCAAATTCATGCTGCTCTCCGAAAGAGTTCTTTCCATTCTGGGATGATTTTAGAACTGAACACACTAGGATGTGCTCAGGTGAAAATGTACTTGTGGACGTTTATAATTGCTCCAAAGGGTATTCACATAAATCACGATCTATATTATAAAATTTAAACTGCTTTTTTTGGTATCATCTTGTCTATTTAGCTTTTAACCCAACTCTGCAAGGTCAGATCTGCAAAGCTGTCATTACCTGTAAAATTAAGGTAAAATAGATTATTAAAATATTCTAATTTTTGTTTTAAAATGTTCTTTATAGCTTTTGTACAAGTTACGTATGCTTACTGTGAAGACTTCACAGGAGGCAGAAAAAGTTCAAAGAGGAAAGTTAAAGAGAAAAATCACGCACATTTCTGCCCCTGAGACATAGACATTGCCTTTGAGGAGAATGCAAGCCCCAACCAAAGTGTCTTAATAACTGAAGACGTATTTAGGCAAAAGGATTTCCGGAACATACTTCATGTGAATTATATTTAGAGTTTGCATTTTGATTAGAACTGCCTGCGGGGTGTGATTTAAGGCTAAAACATAATTCTTCCGGGCTGTCAGGCATTTGTGAAATCCTCCGTGCTGCCTCTCCCCTTCCCCGCTCCTTGCTTTCACTGGTCCCTTCCCCACCCTACTTTCCCTTCCCCCCACCCTCCCACTGAGATTTCCCTCCATCTCCCAAGATTCTACTGACTTTGGGCAAGTCACCTCACATCTTTGATCTTCAGACTTCCCAGCCTCAAGGTGAGGGGGTTGGGCCAAGTTGTCCCTAATGTCCCTCCCTCCACCCACCCACCCCCACCCTCTCCCCCATACCTCACCTTCTTTGAGCTATTTTCCTAATGGAAAGGCTCTTAAGAGGTTCTTGGGTGGTTAGGGTAGAAGGAGAGAGAGGAGGGAGTGTGGGGCAGGATGGCAGCTGGGAAACCCTGAGCTTCCTGAGTGTACTATGGAAGAAACTCAGATCCTTGGGCTGGAGATGATAGGGGAGAGAGGAACCGCATTTAGGAAATCACTTTTGTTTCACAATTCAATCCAAGGTTGATGTAAATTTTACTGTGTGTCTTCGATTGGCAGTTCATTAAAAAATGATAATTATATGGGTGATTAAAGCCTGAAATAAAAAACACACACACGTTAGTGATAGGTCTTCAAATTGCACCAAGGCTGCCTGAAGTTCTGGTTCTGATGACTTTCAGATCATTAACCAATCGACAAAGAAGTGAAGGGTCAGACGAGCTTTCAATGTAAGTGTCGGGGAGCAAAAAGAACAGTCTCCAAGCTAATGCTGAGCTTCACCGCATGGAAAATCTAAGTCGGAGCCCACGCATGCCTCAGTTTATGAGAATCTGATGATCCAACACATTTTCCTTCCAGGGTGATGCACGTATCGAGGGCTGTGGTTTGCACAGTCAGAGTATGTGGTAAGTAATAAATTGCATCATCAAAAATAACTGGAAGACTCTGCAGTGACTCTTCAGTGGTAACGATTTTGGATCCAATGACAAGCATGAGGTGAGTACAGTTTGGGCTGGAGGCGGTCTCTGTTCAGAGAGCTTGACCTACTCTGGATTAATGTCTCCACCGTTCAGACATGGCTCGAATCCCAGCTTTCCACATGCCCTGTTGTAGCAGGACCAGGTCACAGCTGCATGAGGACTCAGTTCCTTGGGTTTGAAGAATTTCTGCTGATGGGACCTTCAAGGCAGTAGGGTCAGACTGGGTTTCAGGGCCAGAACCAAGCAAATGGAGAAACGGAGTATGGGAGGATGTTACATCCTAGGGCACGCAAAGGATGACTATGTGTATGTGTGTGGTGTGTTTCATATGTGTTGTGTGTATGTTGTGGACGTGTGTTGTGGATGTGTGTGTGCACACACATAAGTCTATTTGTGTGAAGTGGGTATAGAAGCAGATTTGGCAAACTGAGTCCAAGTTCAGTAGGACTGGGGGTCCAGAGAAGTGGGCTGTGTGTCTGGCCCGGTGGCTCTAGAGGGACTTGGGAAGCACATCAAGGTAAATAGCGGAGCTCAGAGGATCCGCCACACCTGTCCCGGTGAGGGCCATATGGACAGGCTTCATGGGATGACTGAGAAGTGCACAGTTATTTCAAGATCAACATAGAAGTAACCTGAAGTTGAGGCTGGTCAAGAGGAAGCTAAAAACCAGGGTAAGAGACATAAAGTCAAACTTTCTGTCTCTTTCCTAGTGCATACAATCACATGCAATATTATGTATCTTATCTGATCTTCCTGGATCTGAGCTATAATTTTCCCCTGAAACCTTCTATGCCTCTTGTGTCTGGCATATCCATTTGTTGCAGAGTAACTATTTCATTTGCATCTGCTCATTTCTAAATTCTTCCTCCTTCTTTTTCCTTGACCTCTTAAGCTCTTTGTCTCTCAAATGACAACTCACATACACAAAAGAAGCGCCTGACTTTGCACCCTCATTGCCTTTATTATGGATTCTGCTCTGTAACCATATTTGTCAGTCCCATGGTTCTTACTAAAACTGGATTTTGTTAGAATTAAAGGAAGAAATGTGCATATTTTCATGTAAATAACACAAATGACAGTGGCCAGAGTCTGGTGGAGCCCATTTCTTTTCTTGTTTCATTTAAAACCTGTTTATGATGTCAGTGATCACTTTACCTGGAAATCTACCTCAGAAACCCCGAAATCGCAGAAAAAGGGGAGAAGCCCGAGGGAAACAAGAGAGAGGAACACAGAGGCCAGAATAGAAGCCGTGGGGGCAGAGGCTGCCCGTCTCCTGGGGAATCTGCCTCCACTCAGGAATGACATCAGCTAGGGGCCAGATCATGGTCTCCAGTGAGGAATGCATTGAGGCTCCACATGGTGAACTTCTTATGACCTTGGCCAAGTCCATCTGAGTTTTTTTTGTGGAGATGACTGTAAGTGCAAAGAAGCCCAGGAACCTTGAAAGCCTCTGGGGCTTTGATTACTTGAGGGAAAGATGGCCCTGGGCAAGACCTCTAGCTTCTGAGATGCGAAGCAGAGTGTCATCATGGCAGGTCCCTGTTTGATGGTATAGTGCAAGTGTTGGCTTGATTTTTGAATCTTGACTCTGTTACTTACGAGCACGGTGGTTTTAGTCAAGGCATGTGACTTTTCTGAGCCTTCGTGTTTATGCTACCAACCAGGGTTCTTGGCCTTCCTCAATCAATAAAAATTGACTAGAGGCTGGACATGAAATTCAGGCAAGGATTTAGAGGGGCCCTTGTTGTACCAGAGGGGGAGCGAGAACAACAGGCTCCCTTTTGTGTTTGCTGCTTATATGGAGTGTGTCCAGGGGCTGGGCCGGAGGGGTGATTTAGGAGTTTTGCCCACCCCTTAGGTGGTGCTGTGGGCAGGCAGAATGAGCAATACCCTGCTTTTACGCCCAACCTCCTGCTTTTTGCTCCAGGCTCTTCAAAAGTGGCAGTTGTGTTTTTTAGTCTCCTTGTATCTTTTGGGTCCAGAATTTGTCCCAACTGGGCATGCACACCATTATTTTTAGTCCCAGACGGTTTCTCTATTTCGTTGCTCAAGAAGAGGCGTGTCCAGGTGCAAGCGTGGTGGCAGCCCAGCAAAGGCTCCCAGGTCCCAGGCCAGTTTCATTTGCATCTGTAAAATGGGCTGATGGCTCTCCTCTCCAAGGTTGATACTAAGCAAAAGGGGACACTGAGTAGTGACAGCTTCCAGTATGACGGCTGGCCAAAGGAGCGTACCCAGCACACGGGGTCCCTCCTTCCTGAAGGCAGTGCCAGTTCTGTGGGCACTCTGTCATGCAGAGTCTGGGTATGAGAGGAAGAGAAAAGGCTAAACCTCCCTTAAGATTTACCTCATCTCTTTCTTGTTCCTCAATTTTTACTTATGTTGCTCTTGTGACTCTCCTTGTCGTCCCCCTGAACCAGAAGCCATAAGTCAGAAGCTCAGAAAAGTCTGGGAATAAGGCTTTGCCAATCCTGTTGCCAACTCTGCGTGATGGATGAATACATGTTGGCGACTCTGAGAACCATGGAGATGGCAGACCAGGGCGCGAGGCTCCACATCCCTTTGGGCATACTCCCGAAGGGAGTTAAACCCACCCTGTTAAACCCATCTCTTCCCACCTCTCTTCTGTCCTGGAGGTGCCCTTTCGCTCCAGGACGGGCCCTTCGGAGCAGTGGACACCATTCTCAGCTCCTGCTTTGGGGACGTGCCTGTGGTGATGTGCAGGGCTTCGTGTAGCTTTCCTAGCCCTGTGCAGTGGGATTCTGACTCCCAACATCCCTCACCTCTGCCTTTGCAGCAGCTTCCTAGCTCTTCTCTCTGTTTCCACACTCGCCTCCCTCAGTACAACCTCCTCACCCGGCCCAGTAACATTCCTGATGCTCGCATCTGCCTCAAGTCCCGCAGCGACAGGCTGATGCTGGCAGGGCAGCCAAGGCCACTCCTGGCAGGTGACGTTAGAGCCCAGAGAACCACTCCCAGTGCTTCTGTGCTTCCGACGCTGCCTCCAAAACCATCCTGGAATCACCCGCTGGGCTCTTCTCGAATTTCTAATCACTCATTTCTGCCTGCAAAGCTTCTTTCGTCCCTCAGAATGCAACTTAAATGTCACTTTGAAAAACAATTCTGTTATAATCTGCAAGGCAAGTTTCTGCCATCATATTGGCAGCTAGGATAAATATCTACTAAGAACTTTCTGTGCGGTTTGTTCCCCCAGACCCCACGTATACGTGAATAAGAAATTCTGCTCACCAAAATCTTTCCAATAGGGGACTGAGATGGAAAGTTAGCCAAATAAAATACAATGTGATCAGAGCTAGAAAACGAGAAGTGATAGAATTATTGAAAGTTACTATTTACTCATGCCAGGTCCTGCTTTGGTTGCTTCACAAAGATAAACTCATGTAACTGGCATTCCAACAATAAATAGAGATTATTAACATTTCCAATTTTATAGATAGGAACGCTGAAGCACAGAGATGTTCAGAGACCTGCCGATGGTTGCACAACCAGAGTGTGAAAAAGTCAGGATTTGAAAACCGCTGTTCTCAGCCACACGTCATGCTGCTCTCACTGACTCTCATCACTTCACACTGATCCAGTCCTAATGTCTGCAGCCACAATCCAAAGGCCAGGAAGGAGCCGTCGTGGGCCTCTGCCAGCCAAGACCCAGCCACACAGCCACGTTCCCATGGTAGTCCCAGCCTCCCACAACCCCAGTGAAGACATGCACACTTGCAAAGCGTTACTCACTCAGTGGTGTCTGACTCTTTGTGATCCCATGGGCATAGCCCACTAGGTTCCTCTGTCCATGGAATTCTCCAGGCAAGAATACCAGAGTGGGTTGCCATTTCCTTCCCCAGGGGATCTTCCCAATCCAGCGATCAAACCTGGGTCTCCCACATTGCAGACAGACTCTTTACCAACTGGGCCACCAGGGAAGCCACTTGGGGGTCACAAGCAAAGTCACAGAAAGCACAGTGGCCACTCGATCACCCAGGAACTGCCCTGTTGCTAGTTCCCAGGGGCCTTGCCCTGTGGGCTCTGAGAAGTCCACTGAGATAGTTTAGCAGAGATCTGGAAATGGATAAACGTTATTTGCTATCTGTTGCAAATCTGGAGATTAGCATGTGCACATTTCAGAGACCCTGGAAGTAATTCAGTACCTGAGGGACACCAGGTGCAGTGGGCTCGAGGGTTGGTGGGCTCATGGTGGGGCTGGAGGGTGAGGAATAGTGGGAAACAGCAGAATAAGACAGATCACGATGGACCTTAGCCCAGGCTGAGCGTTTGTCCTGAGAGCAAGAGGCAGCTAATGGAATATTCAAGGTAAGGTAGCTAAGGTGCCCCTCCCATGGCTGAGCACACTGAAAATAGGCTTGCCAGATTTAGCAAATAAAAATACAGGATACCTAGTTACCACTAGTTTCCAGGTGGCACTACTGGTAAAGAATCCACCTGCCAAAGCAGGAGACACAAGAATCGGGCTCAATCCCTGGGTGGGGAAGATCCCCTGGAGGGGGAAATGGCAACCCACTCGGTATTCTTGCCCGGAAGATCCCATGGACAGAGGAGCTTGGTGGGATACAGTCCATGGGGTAGCAAAGAGTTGGACACGACTGAGTGTGTGAGCACAGTATAGTTACACTTGAATTTTATACAATCAATAATTACTTTTATAAGTATGTCCCATATGATATGTGGGACATACTTATACTAAACAATTGTTTACTATATGTCAGATTGCATAGATGCCTGGCAAACAATTTTTTAGTATAAGTATGTCCCGTGCAATAGTATATACAATAATTTTTTGTGTAAGTATGTCAGAGGATGAGATGGCTGGACAGCATCACTAAGGCAATGAACACGAGCTTAGGCAAATTCTAGGAGATGGTGAGGGACAGGGAAGCCTGGCGTGCTGCAGTCCATGGTGTCAGAAAGAGCTGGACATCTGGGCAACTGAACAGCACAACATCTCAAATATCTCATGGAATTTACACTAAAAAATATTCACCTTGGTTGATATAAAAGTCAAATATAACTGGGTTATCCACTGCTGTGCAACAAACTATCCTAAAATTTAGTGGCTTTAACAGCCACCATTTGATTGATTTGCTCAGGATTCTGCAATCTGCAGGGCTCGCTATGGATAGTTCACGCAGTGCCATCTGGAGGGGTGCAAAGGATCCACTCTGAAGGTGACCTCACTCAGGGCTGGCAGGTTGGTCTTGTCGTCAGCTAGAGGCACAGCTGGGGCTGCTGGCTGCAGGCCTCTGTTCTCCTCCATGTGGCTGCTACGCAGGGCTAGGTTGGCATCTCCCAGAACCGTGGCCACAGGGTAGTCAGACTTCTTACCTCTTGGCTGGCTTCATCCAGACAAAAGAGAAGTTCAGGTTTAGGCCTAGAACGGGCCTAGCATCACTTTCTCTATCTTCTGTGGCTTGAAGCTGAGCCAGGGCAAATTCAAGAGGAGGGAACTCCTGTAAGGCTGTGCACACACTAACTTTATTGGAGGCACCAAAGTCATGTTCTATCATGATGCCCAGCTAGCTTTACTGTCGAGAAGATTCATTCTCTGGGTAGGATGTTGAATTGGATGACCACTGATTCTTCTTTAAACTCTAGAATTCTCTGCTTCAGTTTATTTTCCACCTCCAGTTTCCCAGTACAATAATGAGAATACCGTGAGCGTTCACATGGGACTTAAGAGTTTCCGGCTGAGGCAGAGCCTTGGTCGTCATTTCATGGGAACACAGCTCTCTCTAAGACTCAGGCCTTCTCAAGCCCACCTATGATTATTCTTCATTGCTGCAGATACCAGCTCGCTCCCAAGCAATTCATTTTGTAAATGCTGTTACCAGACAGAAGCACACGTTATTCTAGTTTGCAAAATCTGTGCTTCAGTGAAAGCAATAGTGGATAATTACATACTGTAACATATATGTATATATATATGGCAACCTGAAATTTCTAAATGTAAAGTTTCTTTTTATCATAAATGTAATAAACCCTATAGCAAGTGTATATAGAAAAGAAATGTACAGAAAAGAAAACAAAATCAGCTACAGGGACCCATAGATAACTACTCCAGCTTTTTAATATATATTTTAATATAAACTAACATAGTTATATTATTTTCAAAACATTTTCTATGATACTAAAAAAGATTATAAGATCAAAATAATACATTTTATGTTACAACAATCATCAATAATAATATTAAAATATTTATGAATGTTTTAAATTACTACATATAATTCTGCCATATGGGTGTACCATAATTTGCTTAAATATTATGCAAATCTTGAACTTTAAATTAAAAAAATTTTTTAACATTAAATACCATACTAGTGTAAATATTTTTCTGCATAAAGCTTTTTAAAATTCAGAAGTATATTCTTAAAATACACTTCAAAGTGATGTTTTCACATTTACTCATTTTATTCTGCAAGCATTTATTGAGCACCTATTATGTTTCAGGCACATTGCTAGCTATTGAAAACACCAGTGTGTTTATTGTGTGATGAAATTTGCCAGGTTCTATGCTAAGGGTGTCTATATTAGTTTGCTAAGGCGTCCATGACCAGTTAATACAAACTGAGTGTCTAAACCAACAGAAGCTATTCTCTCACAGTTCTGAAGACCAGAAATCTGAGACCAACGTGCCAGCAGGGCTCTGCTCCTTCCAAAGGACCCAGGAAGACCTCCCTTGTCTGTTTCTAGTTTCTGATGTAGTCAGCAATCCTTGGCATTCCTTGGCTTGAACCTACAGTGACCCTGATCACTCCAGTCTCGGTCTGCATCGTCTCATGGCCTCCCTCCCTCTGTGTGTTCAAATTCCCCGCTTCTTATAAGGATACCAGTTACTGAGTTATGGCTCACCCTAATCCAGTGTGACCTCCTCTGCACTTGATTGCACCTGCCAAGACCTTGTTTCCAAACAAGGCTGTGTTCACAGATGGTGAACATGAATCTTTGGAAGGCATTTTTCAGTGGTTCAGTACAGTGGTCCATGAACAGTGCTTTCTGGTTCTCACAATTGCCCTTTGGGGTAAGTGTGTCCACCATTCTGAAGACAGTTATCCTTCTGAGGGTCATTCAGAGAGGAAGCTGTGAACTAGATGCTCGAAGCTGTGTGTTCCAACTCCGAGACTGTTGCCTGCTAACACCAGCAATGCTGCTGGAGGGGCTATTTGTGCCAGAGGCCAACAGGTTAGGAGAAGGAGCAAAACTAAACGGCATTCCCAGCCAGATGATGTGGAATCTCCAGCCCTGTGAGTTACCATGACCTTACTCCTTATTTTCTCCTTCAGAAGAGGAGGAGGAGCTGGGGGATGGGGAGAGAAGAGAAGGGCGCTGAGCAGGGGTCCCTGGGAGCTCCAGGTGGGAAGGCCAGGAGTGGTCCAGCAGGGGTTCAGGAGTCCTTACAGCTGCAGTCAGGATCCAGCTGTGGGGCTACAGAGAGTCCTGGGGCAGGTAGGTCACAGAGTGGCTCTGGGAGGTGCCAATGCTAATGGCAACAGAAGGAGCAACTTTCTGCCAATGCCACCTCCCTTTCCTAATGAATTTTGCATCCCCCCTGATGAGGACACATGGGCTGGCTTAAAAATAGCATCAATGGAGCCTCTCTTAGCTTCATCATTTCCACTCTCACATCCTGAATGAGCGCCTCTAAATTTGGAACTGACAAAAGCCTGCCAAAAGATTTCCTTTCAGAAAATAATGGGCTTAATGGGCCTTTTGACAAATGGCTGAGGTTTCATTTTCTGCTACCCCTGAGTTCAAACTATTTTTCTCTTTTTTTAAAGAGGAGGTGCCGTGTGCATCTTTGTTTCCAATAATTGGATCAGAGTGGAAGGGAAAAGTCTCTGTGGAATGACTTTCCTGTGAAACCAGATCTCAGTCTTCTGAAATATTAGTAGGACTCTATCTGGTTTAAAGAGTCTAATTTCGAGAAAATGGTCTTCCCACTGACTGCCTTCAGAAAGGTAGGAAGAAGGCTCGGGAGAGTGAGGAGGCAGCTCCATGTCTCATAGGGGCGGGCCCATCCGTCCTTCGCTTCTGACAACTCCAGATTCTGCTTCTCTGGGATGGAGACAGGGGTTTTTTCCTATCTTGCTCCTTTATAAACACATTTGTGCCGTATCTATCTGGTTTTGTTCAACTTCTATCAAGAAAGAAATGCCCCTTTTAGTAGAATGCAGTCAACTTTTCAGTGAAAACACTGGATGGAGCCTATGCATGGAACACGGCTTTTCCCCCTTCCACCCTCAATTTTAAATAAAAAAATCATCCAAAAGAGAAGAACGTGCATTAGCCCTGGAACCAGGAATTGTGCATTTCAAAAGCATGCCATCAACTTCATAGGATCTCTGTAAAGATCATGCAGTGGAAATCATA
>NW_011495036.1:341544-361842 GCF_000754665.1 Bison bison bison
ATCATATGGAGGGTACAGGGCAGGTTGCTGGACGTGTGGGTCCCATCCTTCCTGGGAGGGCAACAGCCGGGCTCCATCTACCTCTATGGCTCATGCTGCAGAGAAGAGAGGCAAAGCGGGGGGCGGGGAGGAGTGGCGTGGGCAGTGATGAGGAGCCATCCTTCCGCAGCAGAGAAACTCTTTGGGGCAGCCCTGAAGTCCCTTAGGGAATGCAACCTCTGACCTATGTGAAAAGCAGGGTAAGTCATGGCTTTGCTTTCTCCCTTGTCTTGGCTTAGACACTTCCAGCAGGATCCTGTACAGAGGATCCTTGTCTCCTCCAGAAACCACCACCAGCGCTTCCAGGCATAGCCAGAACCCCCGCCCCTACATAACAAGCAAGCTGAGAAATACAGCTGGACATTTGAAAGATGAGGCTGGTTCCAACAGAAATCAGTCTAGGGACACAGAGCAAACACCATCCTCATCAAGCTGCCTAACGTCTGGGTGTGAAATACGCTATTGAGCCAGAAAGAGAGCTTTCAGTCAGTCCAGTTCGGTTGCTCAGTCGTGTTCGACTCCCTGAGACCCCATGAATCGCAGCACGCCAGGCCTCCCTGTCCATCACCAACTCCCAGAGTTCACTCAGAGTCACGTCCATTGAGTCAGTGATGCCATCCAGCCATCTCATCCTCTGTCGTCCCCTTCTCCTCCTGCCCCCAATCCCTCCCAGCATCAGAGTCTTTTCCAATGAGTCAACTCTTCGCATGAGGTGGCCAAAGTACTGGAGTTTCAGCTTTAGCATCATTCCTTCCAAAGAGATCCCAGGGCTGATCTTCAGAATGGACTGCTTTAGAGAGTCCCTAATTTGTGTTCTCAGTGGATATTGGCTCTGTGAACATTAATAGACTGTATGAGAACAGGAAAGGAGGTTTTCTGATGACAAGTACAGCCCGAATTAAAAAAAAAAAATCACTGAAAGTAGGAAAGTTTAGATCAGGTGCTCCAAAATTCTCAGAGGAAGAGTCTGCAGAGCTTAATGAGAAAAGCAAAACTAACTAGATAAATAAATAAATGACATACAGAGATAAATAAAGGACACAGAGGACGAATTCAGGAAGTTGAAATTATCTATCCTCAGGATGGGCTTCCCAGGTGGCATTAATGGTAAAGAACCCACCTACCAATGCAGGTAACTTAAAAAACGCTGGTTTGATCCTTGCGTCTGGAAGACCCCTTGGAGGAGATCATGGCAACCCACTCCAGCATTCTTGCCTGGAGAATCCCATGGACAGAAGAGCCTGGTGGGTTACAGTCCATAGGGTCGTACAGAGTTGGACATGACTGAAGCAACTTAGCATGGCAAGGCAGTCCATTTTTCTTGATTATTATGGTTTCTGTTCCTAAGAACTGCCCATTTATAAGGATTAACTGCAGTCCTTGCCAAGAATACAGATTTCAGGATCTTTCCTCAAATGTTTTACATTTGACTTTGAGGAGGTAGAGGGACCTGGAAATTTAATTTATCCAGCACCAGACATTATCTTAGAATCATTTAAATCTGGGTAACTGGTATATTACCATGTCCTTTTCAAATACCTAATTTTTTATTTACTTAACACATTTGCTGTCTTCGTAATTCATTTATTGCTGGTTTTGTCTTCATCATTTTTTTCTTGAGTTTTGCTTTCCCCTCCCCCATCCTTTTCTAGATTTTTCAGATAAATCCTGATAGTTTTCTTTTTTCTCAAATGATAAAATCTTTTAAAATATAGACTTTTCATCTGGGGAAATTTTGTCCAAATTACATATCTTTTGATTAACAGAATTTTGCATGGGTATTACTCTTGCCTGGAAAATCCCATGGATGGAAGAGCCTGGTAGGCTGCAGTCCATGGGGTCGCTGAGTCGGACACGACTGAGTGACTTCACTTTCACTTTTCACTTTCATGCATTGGAGAAGGAAATGGCAACCCACTCCAGTATTCTTGCCTGGAGAATTCCAGGGACAGGGGAGCCTGGTGGGCTGCCGTTTATGGGGTCGCACAGAGTCGGACATGACTGAAGCGACTTAGGAGGAGGAGGATTATTTTCTAAATAAGTTGTAACTATGATCCTTTTTATTAAACAGCATTGTTTAAAATTTTTTCACTTGATTTTTCACTTCTAAAAATTTTTTAAAATTTTATTGCCAGGAAAGGATTACAGTTCTATAACCAATTAGAAGAAATATAGTCAAATAACATCTAATTGAAATTATAAAGTTATTAGGATGGGTGTATAAATTTGTAGATAAGAGACATTGCTAAATAGAATGAATAGAATTAAATACTAGACTACATCAATTCAGAGCTGGGTTTCTTCACCTTAACACTGTCGACAGTTTAGACTCAGTTAATTCTTTGTGATGGGGGCTGCTCCGCGCTTGCCGGAGGTCTAGCAACATCCCTGGTCCCCACCCCCTGGATACCTCTCTTAGTGTGTGCTCAGTCACTTCAGTCGTGCCCAACTCTTTGCAACCCCATGGGCCATGGCTCACCAGGCTCGTCTGTCCACGGGATTCTCCAGGCAAGAATACTGGAGTGGGTTGCCAAGCCCTCCTCCAGGGGATCTTCCCCACCCAGGGATCAAACCTGAGTCTCTTACATTTCCTGCATTGGCAGGAGGCTTCTTTACCACTAGCACCACTTGGGAAGCCAACCTATATTAATATTAATCCCCAAACCTGTCTTCCAGGAGGTAAAAAGCACCCCAATTGAAAGCCCTGAGTTAGGGAAAATGATTTCTATCTTTTTTCAGGGATGAATTTGGACACCTGCAGGTCTTAAACCCACCATCCTTTTCCCTTTCAAAATCCTTTCTCCAGCACAGGCTCACTCTGCTGGGCTTCAGTAGGGGCAGGGAGTGGGGAGGAAGAAGGAGGTTGCTCTGAAAAGCTCACAGTAATGTGCTTTAATCAATTTATTGATTTCTTTTTCTGTCTGGGAGAGCTCAGAGCTCACAGTCCCTTTTTATCTCCATCCTGGGCAGCAGTGTCTTAAGCCAGTATTATTAAAATAACAACAAAAGTAGCTGGAACAATTCCCATAAGACAGATATACAGCAGGTGCCCAATGCATGCTAATAGTTTCTCCAAAGTATTTATTTTACATCACTGAATGGTGAGCGTTTTTAAAATTAACTTTTAATGGACTATTTCATTCACTTTATTTATTTTTTATACAATTTTGAAAGATTACTTTCCATTTACAGTTGTTACAAAATATTGGCTATATTCCCTCTGTTGTGCAATAAATACACCCTTGAGCCTCCTCGATAGTTTGTATATCCTAGTCCCTGGTCCCGGTATTGCTCCTTCCCTCACCCCCACTGGGAATCATTAGCTTGTTCTCTAAATCTGAGTCTTTCTTTTTTGTTAGATTCGCTAGTTGTTGTATTTTTCAGATTCCACATATAAGTGATATCACACAGTATTTGGCTTTGTCTGATTTACTGTACTTAGCATAATGCCCCCCAAGTGTTGTTGCAAATGGCAAAATTTCATTCTTTTTTATAGCTGAGTAGCATTCCATTAAATATATATATATATATATATGTATGGACCATAGCCTGCCAAGTTCCTCTTTTCATGGGGTTCTCCAGGCAAGAATACTAGAGTGGGTAACCATGCCCTCCTCCAGGGGATCTTCCCTACCAGGAATTGAACCTGCATCTCTTATGTCTCCTGCATTGGCATGTGGGTTCCTTACTACTAATACCACCTGGGAAGTCATATACATATCCCATCTTCCTTATCCATTCACCTCTCACCTCTTGATAAACAATAAGTGGTAGGCATTCTAATCCCTCTCTTGTATTAAATTAATTGAAGCCCCAGTAGATAAAAAGAATGGTCCCAGGATACATAAATATTTAAGAGGTGGTGGACTGGAGATAGAACCTCAGGGCGGTCTGATTCCCATATGAATGCTATGACTTCTTAGCTAAGATGGAAATCTGTTTACTGTGTCTCATTTGCCCCTTCCCCAGTTCTCATAAAATTGCACATAAACGTCATAAAACTACACTGCTTTTTCCTTCTGTTTTACAGAGTTTATATTCTGTTGGATGAAAGATAAGGCAACATGGAAAGTCAGAAAATGTTCATGCTGTTTGATCCACTAATTCTGCTGATGGCAATCCATCCTAATGAAATGCAATGAAGTTACCTTGCAATAAAATATTTCTCATATGTATAACAGTAAAACTTTTAGGAAAGTACAAATGTCCAAGATAAGGTAATCGGTTACTAATTATTCAGCCACACAATGGATTCTTACAAAATATTTAAAATTATTATTATGAAGCTATTTTACTAGATTTTTTGTTTTAAGATAGACATTAACTGTAAAAATAAAGTAATAGAGCATAAAATAATGCAAAAATGAAAGTAAAAATTCTGTTAAGTATTCCAATGTGCAGTATAGTAATCATTAGGGCTATTGATACATTCACTGGCTTCCCTCATTCTGGATGTAGATTGAACTTGCCCACCCACTTCAAATTAGACATGGTCATGCGACTCATTTTGGCCAATGAAATGTGGCCATCCATGAGGTTGCCATTTTCCAGCGCGCTTGTCATCGCTGCATTTAATCAATGTCATCAACCATCCATGATCTGGCAGCAAATGATGGGCTTTCCTGGTGGTTCAGCGTGTAAAGAATCTGCCTGCAGTACAGGAGACACAGGAGATGCAGATTCCACCTCTGAGTTCAGAAGATCCTCCTGAAGGAGAAAATGGCAACCCACTCCAGTATTCTTGCCTGGAGAACCCCACGGACAGAGGAGCCTGGCAGCCTACAGTCCAAAGGGTTGCAAAGAGTCAGACACAATTGAGCAACTAAGCATGAAGCATTCACATTTTTTTGTTGCCTTTCTTTGATTTTTTAATGAAGTCAAATCACTTCATGTTGAAAGTTTATAAACTTTTTAAAAAAGTTTTAAAAACTTACAAAAAACTTATATAAAAAAAGTTATCCTTTTGTGAACTAACTCCTCAAGTCATTTAACTAATTTTTATGGTCAGTGTACTTTGCATCTTGACCCATTCGCTGCCAGATAGGTTGCAAAGATTTTATTTCTCTCATGTTTTCTTTCAACTTTCTCATGGTTTCTTCACAAAGCAGTTAATGTTTACATAGTCAAATTTTATTCTTTCTTTAAAAGTTTTGGTCTTATGACATGCTTAGAAAATGCTTCCTCACTTCAAAATTATGAATAGTCATCTAATGCTGTATTCTAGTGCTTTGATGGTTTTAATTTTTGATATTTAATTTTTGTATAATCTAGAATTTACTTTGGATTAAGGAGAGAATTCTAGTGATTGAATTTTATTTTCCTTTTCAATGACTTAATATATTGTCCCAATGTCATTTTTCCCTTTGTTTGTTTTGTTGTTAGGTTCAGTTGTGACTCTTTGTGACCCCATGGACTGTAGCCTGCCAGGCTCCTCTGTCCATAGAATTTTCCAGGCAACAATACTGGAGTGGGTTGCCATTTCCTCCTCTGGGTATCTTCCCCACCCAGGGATCAAATGAGTGTCTCCTGTATCTCCTGCCTTGGTAGGCAGATTCTTCACCACTAGCACACTTGGGAAGTCCTCCAGTATCATTTTTTCTAAGTTGATATGTTGAATTTTCATTTTTATTCATTTCAAGAAATTTTCTTTTCCTTTTTTTGGCCACTTGGCATGGGGGCTATTAATTCCCTAACCAGGGATCAAACTTGCATCCCCTGCAGTGAAAGCACAGTCTTAACCATTGGACCACCAGGAAAGTTCCCTAGTGTCATGGATTAAAGCATCTGTCTTACCGCCATTGACTTAAAATTATGCAGAGAGTGTGATGATACGGGAACATGCTTCTCACAGTGCCACGTGTGAAGAGCCGAGTGTAACAAGGCTGTAACTGACAGAATGCCTCCTGTCTCAAACAAATGTATTTATAGAAAAGTTTTGGAATGAATTATACAATGCTATTTGAGGGAGAGAATTTTTACTTTAATATTTTAGTATATCTTCTAAAATTCCCACAAAGCATTATTTCATTTCATAATCAGGAAAAAACATATATAATTTTCAACTACTATGCTCTTAAATGAAGGAAGGAAAGGGGCCTATAAATTCAGCTTATTTTCCTCATAGAATTATTTTCCATGCCTTAGCAATATTGTTCAAAGTTCTTTGAATTCTGGCAAACATTGCTAGTTAATTTTATACTCTAGAGTGCTTCCATATCTCAAATTCATCACCCCATAAACTTTCCAAGCAGTGGGGATAAATGTGAGTTTTCTCAAGTGAAGAATTACAGTGCATCTTTAGTAAAAATGCAGACTCTTAGGCATGCAACTGGATTGTGCAAAGAGAGATAAAGTGGAGATTTGTGGTGACGAAACTCAACTCACTCTCCTGCTGTTTAATGTTTCTTTCCTTTTCCTTCTTGTTACAATCGATTTTGGAAATAGCTTGGTTTTACTTTTGTTTTCTTATTAATGCTTTGAGAAGTCAAGCCACTTGCCTTTATGAGCAGCATGATAAATATCAGCTCTTACAATTCACAGTGAGATTTCATACAGCAGTGAAAACAAGTAGGTCTGGCCCTTAGGAATATGTTCATATGAATATGTGCATACATGTTCATATATTTATGATGGGTTTCATAAATGTCACTTATGACTTATGTAAAACAAAAATGTGTGCAAAATAAGCAAATCACTGATCAGCAAGATATTTTTTATCGTAAGTGTAAAACATAAAAAAGTGCTCTCTATTGTTTAGGGATGATGTAGGAATGACATAAAGAAATGCATGAGGAGAATGATAACTGTCTTTTCAGGCCAGTGGTTAGCTCTGATGGGGAGTAACGCCAGGGAAGGCCATGTGGGAGGTGGAAGAAATCCTGAGACCCTTGACTCTTTGTGAAAGAACTGAATCTGCACTCAGAAAAGGAGAGGGTTGGTGATGGCGAACCAATGCACCAAGGTCCAGAATGCAGGAGAAGCCTGGTAGCCTCTCCATTCTTTCCCTTTCCAGTCTGTGCCCAGTCAAGCAGATGTCTGTGGACGTTTAAGCTGGGCTCCATGACCCTGTGACTTCTGATTGGGTTTGGCTTTGGGGCAACACTAGTAGAGATTGGATGTGGGAATAGGGGGTGGTGAGGGTTTTATTATTGTTAATATCTCCTGGATCCCTCCCTTCCAGGCTGCAGGCCGATATTGGCTGCAGGCCCTTTCTCGCTGAGTGCCTGGAACAACCTCTTGCCTCTTCAGTCTAGCGGGGCGATGACTCTGATGTTGCTCATCCGAGGGCACATCACCTGTCCTTGTTGATCTTCTGTGTTGTCGTTCAGTCCCCCAGTCGTGTCCGACTCTGCGACCCATGGACTGCAGCACGCCAGGCTCTTCTGTCCTCTACTATCTCCCAGAGTTTGCTCAAGCTCATGTCCTTTGAGTCAGTGAGGCCATCTAAACATCTTATCCTTTGCCGCTCCTTTCTCCTTTTGCCTTCCATCTTTGCCAGCATCAGGATCTTTTCGGATGAGTTGGCCCTTCATCAGAGTATTGGAGCTTCAGTTTCAGCATCAGTTCTTCCAATGAATATTCAGGGTTGATTTCCTTTAGGATTGACTGGTTTGATCTTCTTGCAGTCCAAGGGACTCTCAAGAGTCTCCTCCAACACCACAATTCTAAAACATCAGTTATTCAGCGTTCAACATTATGGTCCAGCTCTCACATCCGTACATGACTACTGGAAAACTATATATATGATCTTCTATAACTGTGTATGCACATATCTTGAAAATATTGCCTTTTTTGAATGAGTCATGAGTCCTGTGGCTTTTCTGACTCATGTAAAGAGTATGACAGATAGCTTCCTAAGGCTGCTGTAACAAACTATCACAAATTCGGTGGTTTAAAGCAACATATATTTGTTCTCTTGAGGTTCTGGAGGTCAGAAGCTTAGGATAGGACAGAAAGGCTGTGTTCCTTACGGAGGTGCTCGAGGAGAAGCCATTTCAGTTGTTTCCAGCTTCTAGATGCTGCCTCACTCCTCAGCTCATGTTTCTGTATCATCCTAACTGCTCCTTCTGTCATCACATCTCATTCTCTTACTCCGACCCTCTTGCCCTTTTCTTTTTTAACAAGGACCCTTGTGATTATTTTCTATTCATCTCAGTAATCCAGAATAATTACTCTATCCCAAGATCTTTAACTTAACCACATCTGCAAAATCCCTTTTGCCATGTAAGGTAAAACCCACAGGCTCCAGGAGGATTAGGGTGTGGATATTTTTGAGAAGCCATTACCCTGTCTACCATAACAGATTTTTCAGGAAAGATGGTAAATTTGATTTTATATTTAAGATGCCTGTGGAAATTGGAGGGAAAAGGGATTGGCTGTTGGATAGCTGGATCGAGAGGTCAATTTAGTTTCTAAGACCCTCCACGTACATGGATCATATCACGTTCTTATATTGAAGCCAATACAAAAGGAAGACATAGCTTGACTTCTCACATTTGGTTTTGCTAAATCCTATACAGGAAGGCATCTTATTCAACACTACTTACTGAGGTGGTCTTAAAGGCACTCCCGTTCCTCCTTGAGTCTGCCTTTTCTATCTCACTAGTATGAAAAAGTGAAGTGAAAGTGTGTCAGTTGCTCAGTCATGTCTGACTCTTTGTGACCCCATGGACGGTAGCTTGCCAACCTCCTCTGTCCTTGGAATTCTCCAGGCAAGAATACTGGAGTGGATAGCCATTCCCTTCTCCAGGGCATCTTCCCAATTCAGGGATTGAACCCTGGTCTCCTTCATTGTGGGCAGATTCTTTATCATCTGAGCTACCAGGGAAGCCCCTTACTATATAGACCCTCTCAATCTTAGAGTCTCGAAATTGCAGGCAATGGTTAAATAGAACCAAATAGCACATTTCAGATCGAGTGACCTCATGTGGTTGTTTTTAAGAGTTGCAGATGCTGTGTTGATTGAGTAGAGGTACATTGGTTTTACGTTAGGATTAGCGGGACTTAGAAAACTGAGCATTTTTATATCGTAACAATAGTTTTTACAAGCTTAGATCATTAATTAGTTTAAATGTTACTTCTTTCTTTATTTTCTAGGTGTCTTTGAACTTACATTTTGTTTGCCTTATTTTGCTTATTTATGACACAGTGATGGAATAATTTATCAGGCTGTTGTCAGATTAAAGATGGTAAAGATTCAAAAGTCTATTATGGGCCTTGTAACATAGAAAGTACATGAAAGCATTACTTCCCAGGCTGCTTTCCCAGTTAACCTCATGTACTGCGGTAGTACACCACCAACAGAATGCTCATTCTTAGTAAAATTCAATTCAGTAATCACTTACTGAACATATGCATTAAGGAATACTCGGCATTGAAGTGGGTACAGAAAGGTATGGGCTACATCTTCTTCCCTCTCGAGGTTTACAGTCAGATGAGACAGGCAGACGAGAGCAGAAGCAACCCTAACAGAGCATAGAAATATAAATGTGTCTCTTTGTGTATGTTAACAATGATGGTTTTGGACTGATCTTTGCAGCCTTCCCATCTGATATTCATTATTATACATGACTGCTATTTGGTGACAGCTGGTTGGAATCAGGGGTGTAGTTTGTGGCCATGGAACAGTGGGCTAGTTCTAACCAGGGTCATGGTCGTGTTAACATAGTATTCTAACCAGCTGAGCTCATCAGACAGAGATATACAAATTTGCCCCAGAAAATGGTACTTATGATAACCTTGAAGATAAAAGAATATTTATTGAAAGGAGAGAATCAATAAGAATTACTGGGCTCCATAAAGAACTGTTTCAAAATCCAATTCGATGTATAATTAACATCTTTCTTGAGTAAGTCACTGTGTTTGCGTATGGGGAACATTGTACAGTGAATAAGGCAAGGAAGGCACAGTCTTTCTCTCAAGAAACTGACAGACTGTTTGTGGGGAGTAGCCTTGAGGGCACCTAAGGTAGAATATGACAAGGGCTTTGGGGGAAGTGCTGGGCTATGGGGCCTGAAGCAGAGACAATAGATTTGGTTGAATGGGTTAACAGAGAGGTCAAGGAAGTGGGGCATTTGAAATAGATGTTGACAAATGTGAATATACTCGAATATACTCAAGTATATTCGAATGTACTCAAATATACATGTGAATATACTTGAAATATTGCATACGCCTTAACATTTATTTATTCAATTTTGCTTACATCTTTCTTGATTTTCTGAAGCTATTTTAAAAATTAACCAAGTGGTACAAATTACATTATCATAAAATGTAAACACAGAGTCAAATACCAAAGTCTCCATCACTACGACTCTTATTTCAACTCCTTTCTCCACAGATTGCATTTATGCATTGTTCAGAACATTTCCTATTTACTTACATACATTTGCACTTATACAAATATATGGGAAAAAATGGACTATGTACAAACTTGTTCAGCCTGTCGCTTTTTAAAACAATTTAACAGTATGTTTTGCCTTTTCTCATGTCAGCTCTTTTAAATCTGTCCCTTTTTTAGTGGCTGAATGCTTATCTCTAGACCCATGCCATCCACCATGACTTCCACTAGCCACTTGGGATCTATTTCAACTTAAATTTAAGGTAGTTGGAATAAAATAAAGTTTAATATTCAGTTATTCAACTGCACTCACCATATTTCAAGTGTTCAATAACCACATAGATACTGTGCCAGACAGAACAGATACAGAACATTTCCATCATTGCTAAAGATTCTACTGCAGGGGGCTTCTCTTGTGGCTCAGACGGTAAAGAATCTATCTGCAGATGCAAGAGATGTGGGTTCAATCCCTGGGTTGGGAAGATACCTTGGAAAAGGGAATGGCTACCTACTCTAGTATTCTTGCTTGAAAAATTGAATGGACAAAGGAGCCTGGTGGGCTACAGCCTATGGTGTCACAAAGAGTTGGACACAATTGAGCAACTGAGCACACACACACACTCCTCACTGCATGGAGCTATACCACACTATAAATGCACCAATATTCACTTACGCATTCAGTCTCTGCTGAAGAACATTTAGTGTCTTTCCCACTTTTCACTATAATAAAAATGCTGCAGAGAACACTTTGAATACCCATCTTCTATACATGGGGGAAGTTTTGTGTGAAAAATTTCTAGCATAGAGATGTCAGGGTGGCTTGCAAGGATGCTTCAATTTGGATTGCTAGTGCCGGATTTTCTCTTAAAAGTTTGCACTAGTTACATCACTTTAGAACTTACTTGAATGCTATTTTTCAAGTGTTTACCAGCCATGGAGATTGCAAATCCCTAAAATTTTGCCACTCTGATGGACAAAAAGAAAAAATCCTGCTGTCTTTTTAATTTGAATTTTCTGATTTTTTAGTGAGATTGGACACTGAAAAATAATTTTTAATTGCCTAAAGAAATGCATGAGATTATTTTTTTATAAAACATTGCAATTTCTTACCTGACTGGTTAACAGTGGTCCAGAAAATAATTTATCTCTACTAACAAAGATCACAGATATCCTGACCTAGACAAATCATACAGTAAGAAACACGAACAGGCAATAAGCACAAGAAAAATCCAAGTTTCTACTAGCACCAGTAGAAATGCAAAGTGTAATACGATGTAAAAGAAAGAAGTGAAAAGTAAAGTGTGTATGCACTGAAATGTAAAGTTTGTATATGCATATACTCAAGTTTTATTGACTATAATCATTCCAGGAGCTAAAAAGACAAGCACCTTTGGAGTTTAATATAAAGCATTAAATTTGCTGTTGTTTTCAGTCACTAAGTCATGTCCGATTCTTTGTGACCCCATGGACTGTAGCATGCCAGGCCCCCCTGTCCTTCACCATCTCCTGGAGTTTGCTCAAACGCATGTCCTTTGAGTCGATGATGTCATCCAACCATCTCATGCTCTGTCACCCCCTTCTCCTCCTGCTCTCAATCTTTCCCAGCATCAGGGTCTTTTCCAATGAACTCCTCTTCTTATCAGGTGGCCAAAGTACTGGAGCTTCAGCTTCAGCATCAGTCCTTCCAATTAATATTTGGGGTTGATTTCCTTTAAGATTGACATTAAATAATATTGATGAATTCTCTGAATCAGTAATGCAACTAGGATAGTCTTACAACATGTTCCTTTGGTTAGTTGGTTTTTCTTGGGTGGGAGCAGGGATGGGAAGAACTTGTTAGTTTCAGCTTATCTGTAATGACACATCTTGCCAATGATTAGTTTGAAAAACCTGAGCTGAGAGCAGCAGGCAGAGAATCGATTGACAGGCAGCAGGGCAAACAATCCATTGTTGCTAAGAAACGCCATCCTTAGAAGAATAGCAATGCATTCACCCCCATATGAAAGCCGAGCCCAGATTCACTCCAGGGAACCTGCTCCGCATGGAAGATGTCAGGCAGCCACAGTCCTCCTGGCCATGGATGCCGCAGAAGCAGAAAGTAAGATTCAGCAGCAAAGGTGCATAAGAGGAATAAATAAAAACCAACTTTGGAACCTGTTGAATAAAATCAGTATAATTCATAGACTGTCTAAAGAGGAAGCGACCTGTCATTGTTAAGCCACAGCCACTAGAAACAGTGAGATTTCTGAGGTAACTGTATGGCCTTGATTTAGACATAATTAAGCCATAATGCCCATTGGTATTTAGTGGTGTTAAGCAGGAAGTATAGTGGCTATTGTCATCTTCATTGAACCTCTAGCAAAAGCTGAAGCACCCCTTCCAAGAAAAGGACATTGTCCCCCATAGGGAGGCAGGAGCTGTGAGAGGATTGCAGAGATGGGGCCTCTAGTTGGAGGCAGAAGGATAACATGGCATGTGGTTAAGTTCACTGAGACTGACAAGAGTTCATGTCTTATACTGTTGTTTAGTCACTAAGTCGTGTCCTATTCTTGGTGACCCCACGGACTGCAGCCCACCAGTCTCCTCTGTCTATGGGATTTTTCAGGCAAGACTAGTGGAGTGGGTAGCCATTTCCTTCTCCAGGGGATCTTCCCGACCCAGGGATTGAACCTGCATCTCCTGCATTTACAGGTGGGTTCTTTAACACTGAGCCACCATGGAAGCCCCTTTATTATACATCAGCTAATTAAGATTCAGACCCAACACTTGAGATTTGCACAGACATGGGAGAAGATGTTAGGACTTAACAGAAAGTAATCAGACATCTGTGAAATGAGAGAGTGGGCCAGAACACGCTGGACCCACAGGAGACAATTCTAGAGGAGGAGAGGAAGTCAGCTCAAGCGAACAGCGCTCTCAACCCTGGCTCAGAATACTTCCTCCCGGTCAGGACGGCAGAGCCACAGAAGGACACATGCCAGGGCCACAGCATCTTGACGGATGCGTCCCTGTCTCTGCACACGGCTGAAATGTAAATTAACTATGCTTCAATTAGAAAAATAACCTATATCAAAAATAATTCCAGGAGCGCATCATATCAGCATGGGTTCCATTATTCTTTAAAGGGTCTTTCTCACCTTTGTAAAGATATATAGATTTCCCAGGTGGCTCAGTGGTAAAGAATCTACCTGCAAGTTCAGGATAAGCAGGAGGTGAGGGTTCGGGTCGGGAAGATCCCCTGGAGGAGGAAATGGCAGCCCACTCCAGTATTTCTTGCCTGGAAAATTCCATGGACAGAGGAGCCTGTTGGGCTCCATAGGGAGCCCATGGGATCAGTCCATGGGGTCATAGAGAGTTGGATACTACTTAGCAACTGAGCATGCATGCAAAGATACATAAACGTTTTTAAAACATCTGTAGGATCGTTCTTATCTATAGGTAGGTGGATTGGGTGGACTCTACCTCCTAGCAATCATCGCCATTCCCTGGTGCCCCAGGTGTGCAAAACCAGTAAATAGCCTCTTCAGTTCAGTTCAGTCACTCAGTCATGTCCAACTCTATGCCACCCTGTGGACTGCAGCATGACAGGCCTCCAACTCCTGGAGTTTACTCAAACTCATGTCCATTGAGTCAGTGATGCCATCCAACCATCTTCTGTCATCCCCTTCTTCTCCTGCCTTCAATTTTTACCAGCATCAGGGTCTTTTCAAATGTGTCAGTTCTTCACATCTGGTGGCCAAAGCATTGGAGTTTCAGCTTCAGCATCAGTTCTTCCAATGAACACCCATGACTGATCTCCTTTAGAATGGACTGGTTGGATCTCCTTGCAGTCCAAGGGACTCTCAAGAGTCTTCTCCAACACCACAGTTCAAAAGCATCCATTCTTTGGAACTCAGCTTTCTTTATAGTCCAACTCTCACAACCATACGTGACCACTGGAAAAACCATAGCCTTGACTAGACAGACCTTTGTTGGCAAAGTATTGTCTCTGCTTTTTAATATTCTGTCTAGGTTTGTCATAGCTTTTCTTGCAAGGAGCAAGCAACTTTTAATTTCATGGCTGCAGTCACCATCTGCAGTGATTTTGGAGCCCCCCAAAATAAAGTCTCTCACTGTTTCTGCATCTATTTGCCATGAAGTGATGGGACTGGATGCCATGATCTTAGTTTAATAGCCTCTAGGTGCTGTTTGGAAGAAAGAAAAGAAGGAGGGAGGAAGGAAGGAAATAGGGAAGGGAGGAAGGGAAGAGGAAGAAAGAAGCCAAGAATGAACAGCTTATTAACTTCTTTAAGCTCTGTGTGTGTGGGTGTGTGGGTGTGTGTGTGTGCACTCACGTGCACACGTGTGCTCACTCATGACTATGTTTGAATGCCATTCTTGTGATTATCAGTAAGACCTCACTGGGGTCCTTTCCCCATCATTGATCAAATTGATCCTAGGAAACACCTTTATGGTAGAGTAGGGTGGAGCTGGGTCAGAGAACTATAAACGAAGTGTATGTTAATTTCCCTTTGCCTTATCTATGGAATGCACTGGCTGCAGTGCATTTCCTTCAGCTTTCAGTTTCATTCATCAGAAAGGCTTTTTAACTGTTCTTGACATTTAAACAGATACATCCTTAACAATCACCATTAGAATACTAACTTTATAAATGTAGAAAGCTAAGTTCTCTGGTGTGAGGTCATTGTTACAGAAACACGGTGTGTGTGTGTGTGTGTGTGTGTGTGTGTCTATGTGTCTCACATCTCAGAGCCTCGTATCTTCCATGTACTTTACTCCCCACAGTTTTGAGTCCAAGAACCACCCCCTGCCAGGTCCCCGTCCCCTGTCCTCCTACCTCATCCTGAGCAATTTTCCAGGTCTCACCTGCCATTTCTCCTGTGGGCTGAACTTGTTCAGTTCTCTGAGCTTCCACTCTGTTCCGTCTGTAATTCTGCCCAATCTGGGCACACCCATGACTGTGTCCAAAACACAGTGGCTTTCAAGTAAGACTTTTAATCTCCTCTGTTTCTTCTGTATCCCAATTATTGCAGCCGACTGTCTACCTGAACATTCCCAAGTCACCTTGTACACCAAAGAAGATGCAGTCAGCTTGAAACTGGAAGTCACTGCCTTTGCCACACTCTCTGCCTAAAATCTCTTCTGCCTAAGTTGTCCGCCTTAGTTGATGGAACCTCCATAACCAGTGTTCACTAGAGCCCAGGGAGTCATAACAGAACCTCCGCTCTCCCCATCTCCTCCCTACAATCCTATCAGTGTCACCTCCTGAGTCTCTTTAATCCACACTTCTTCTCCTCTCTCAACTCTATTAGCTGAGACCATGCCAGCCCCCTCTCTCTTCAGGAATAACCTAAAGACATTGTTACGCTTGAGGTCTCTCAACCCCATCCCCCTCCCCTGTGAGCTATCCTCCCCACTGCTATTTCCCCAAGTGCATTTTAAAAAATTAGGGTGTTTCGTTTTAATCCCTTGCGTAAAGCACTACCATCACCTACAAACTGAAGCTCTGCCCTCATCTGTCCTCTTGTTTTTGATCATCTTCACAGACTCATCTCTCCCTGCTCCAGACACTCTGGACTCTGGTCAGTGTGAAACAGGTGTAGCTCCTCAGATAAGAATGTTCTTTCACATCTCTGTAACTTTGCACGGGCTGGTCCTGCTGCCCCGAGTTTCTTACGCATTGTCAGTTCCGCCTCATCCTTGCTCAGCTTTACCACCCATACAGCCTTTTCTCACCTGGCCAGACTTCCTTCCCGTGCCCCTTATATTAGCATTTATTTCAATGTATGGCAATCATTTTTGTTTGTTTGTTTATATGTTTTTCCCCCTTTTGGAGTATAAACTCCTCAACGTCCTCTTTAGCACAGTCCCTGGCATGTGGCACACGCCTAATAAATGCTTATTGAATGTCCACGCGCACCAGTGTCCGTTGATTTAGTGTTATGCACCATGGTTTCACTGGGAAAGCAACTGAAGCACGTAAGACTTAGACGTGTTCCTAATAATTCAGAAAAATCCAAAGTCAGTCTTAGCTAAAATTAAGCCAACCAAGTGTACCTGCACTAAGCTAAGCCCAATTCGTGTCCTTCTCAGAAGTTCATGATGTTACCTTGTTTGGAAATAGGGTTATTGCAGATGTAATTAGCTGAGTCACTTCAGTCGTGTCTGATTCTTTGCGACCCTACAGACTGTAGCCTGCCAGGCTTCTCTGTCCATGGGATTCTCTAGGCAAGAATACTGGAGTGGGTTGCCCTGCCCTTCTCCAGGGGATCTTCCCGACCCAGGGATGGAACCCAGGTCTCCCACATTGGCAGGTGGGTTCTTTACCACTACTGCCACCTGGGAAGCCCTCATATTGGTGTAGGGATGGCCATTAATCCAATACGACTGGTGTGTCTAGAGGAGAAGAGACGGACACGAAGGGACAAGGCCGTGGAACAACGGAGGCAGAAATTGGAGTTATGCAACTGCAAGCCAGCAACGCCAGGGACCACCAGCAACACCAGAAGTTGGCAGAGACCTGGAACAGATTCTCTCCTAGAGCCCTCGGCAAGAGTTTGGCTCTGCTGAGACCTCAATTTCAGACTGGCAGACTCCAGAACTGAAAGAGAATAAATGTCCATTGTTTTAAGCCAGCCAGCATGTGGCACCTCATTTTGCTGCCCTGGGCAACAAATACAGCACCTGGCCTAAGAGGAGAGAGGTGGGGAGTGCCAGTGAGTTAAGGGAATTCCTGCCAACAACAGTTGATCAGTATGAGATGTAAGATGCTAGTTAAAGCTCCCTTCCTCTTTCTGCGAATGCCCTCAGTGTAATGGCAATGATTGAGAAAAAACACCCAGCAGAAAAGCCAAGGGCGATTGAATGACAGCAAATAAAAGTGGTGGAAAGACTGTGGGTAAAGGCCAGAGCTCCTTCCTATCTCCTCTGCTTTTGATTGATCTTCAAACAATTTGGTCCTTTAAACAATCATGAGATTCTAAGTGATCTATGGGACAACTTTGGCACTAAACTCAAGTATTCTCAGAGAGGGCAGTGGTCAGAGAAAAGGCAAATGGTCATGCTCAAAAAGGGGGTGGGGAGCAGGGCTGGGGAGAAAGAGGGCATGAATCTGGGGGCCTTTGAATGTCCTGCTTTTGGGGGGAACATGGTGTCACAGTGAGGAAGCTTCTAGGAGGATGTCCCTCTCAGCTCTCTGATGTTTTCTGTTAACTTGTTTGTCTGTTCTTGAACAAATGCCAGACTGGTTGTTTAAAAATTATTATTCTGACTTTGTAATATGTATTCAAATGTGCTAGGGCGAGGTCCTCCTTTTATATTCTGTGTCTAAATGTGACAGGGTGAGCTGAGAACCTTCAAAACAGGAAAATAGCCCGTAGAGTTCATTTCTGAGTCAGAAAACTTTGGAGATGGCTTGGCTATTTTCATATAATTTTATTCTCAAGTCTATATTTTTAGTAATTTTTCTTTTTTTGGGAAAAATCCACTTGCAATTTTAGTTGGTATTGCTTTGAGTAGATAAATTTGGTGAAAAATGTTATCTTTATAGAGTTAAATTATCCTGAAAGAGTATAGAATTTCTCTCCATTGATCTAGATTATTTTCTATGACCTTTATTAACTTTTGGTCCTTTTAGCTATTTAGAGTGTTCTCGGTTAAGTTAAACTCTACATATATATAAATGTTTTGCTGCTTTTGTGAATGCTTTCTTATTTTATGTTTTAGCTGGTTATTGCTAATGTTGATAAATTACATTGATTTTTAAACTAATCTCTAATATGGCAAATCTATAGAACTAGCTTATTAATTCTAATATTTAATCTATTAAATCTGTTGCTTTTGTTTTCTAGGTACAAGATGACATCATCCTCAAAGAATGATAGCTTTGTGTTTTGACTACTAATTAATCTCTTATGGCTCTTTCTTCAGTTTGGGCCAGGACTTCCAGTTTTATAGTAAGGGTTTGCATTAATAATTTACATTTTTGTGTTGTTCACAAACGTAAAGAGAAGGAAGCCAAAGGTTTCCACCAAGCCTATTTGCCATAGATAGATTTGAACAATGTTTATGTTTACCCAGTAAGGACATTCCCTTCTCTTCCAGGTTTGTGAGCTGTCAAATCTACCAAATACTTTTTCAGCATGTTTAGAGATAACTGTGTGATTTCCTCCTGTGTCTATGAATGTGGTGAATTACACTGATTCGTTTTTTTAAATTACGATTTTATTTATGCTATCTTCAAAGTTGAAATAAAGAAAAATATAGATAAAATCAGATTTTTAAGTTACAGTAAAAAGATCCTACATAGACCTATTTAATTTCTAGAATTATTTTTTTAAGGACATATGTAAATGTATAGATCTGTGGGACAGCAGTCCATTAAATTAATTACTACAGTGCTGTAAATTATAGTCTCAAATCAATTTACCTTCTTAAACTGAGAAGATCAAGAATATTCCATTACATAAGAGTTCTGCCATTTAAAAACCTTTAACACGAATTCATTTTCTTTATTCAAACAGCCTTTTATCCAGAGTCAGTTCAGTTTGATGAATTAGTTTTAATGCACTGTTGGATTTGGGCACCAAGCATTTTAGTTGGAGATTTTGCTCCTACATTTGTAACTGAAATGGGCCTATGGTTTTCTCTTCCGGTGTCATCCTTATCTGATTTTGGAATCAAGAGTACAGATGACTTTTAAAAGCAGCGGCATCTTACTCCTTCTTTTGCTTTCTGGAACAACTTGTGTAACAGTTGTATAAATGGAAATAGAAATTAACTTTCTGTTTCTGTTAACTGGCTTCCCTGATAGCTCAATTGGTAAAGAATCTGCCTGCAATTCAGGAGACCCTGGTTCGATTCCTGGGTCAGGAGGATCCGCTGGAGAAGGGATAGGCTACCCACTCCAGTATTCTTGGGCTTCCCTTGTGACTCAGCTGGTAAAGAATCTGCCTGCAATGCAGAAGACCCTGGTTCGACTCTATTAACTAGTTGTGTCAATAGAAATAAAAATTAGCTATTTCTTGAAAGTTAGAACTCATCAGAGGAACTATCTGGAGCTGGGTTTAGGGGAGAGGTTCAGATGGTAAATAATCTACCTGCAATGCAGGAGACCTGCATTCAATCCCTGGGTCAGGAAGATTTCCTGGAGAAGGGAATGGCAATCCACTCCAGTATTCATGCTTGGAGAATTCTATGGACAGAGCAGCCTGGCAGACTATAGTCCATGGGGTCACAAAGAGTCAGACATGACTGAGCAATTTTCAAGGTCTTTAAGGACAATTTCAGTGTATTTAATATTATCATTCTATTCATGTTTTATTTCTTCTTGCTCCAATTTGACATTTTCTTGCCTCCCCCTACCGCTGGGAATATATCCACCCAAGTTTCCACATACTAAATTGTGTATATGCTTAAAATATGCTTTTTATTGTTTTTAAACCTGTTCAGTTCAGTTCAGTTCAGTCACTCAGTCGTGTCTGACTCTTTGTGACCCCATGAATCTCAGCATGCCAGGCCTCCCTGTCCATAACCAACTCCCGGAGTTCACCCAAACCCACATCCATCGAGTCGGTGATGCCATCCAGCCACCTCATCCTCTGAGGTCCCCTTCTCCTCCTGCCCCCAATCCCTCCCAGCATTTTCCAATGAGTCAACTCTTCACATGAGGTGGCCAAAGTACTGGAGTTTCAGCTTTAGCATCATTCCTTCCAAAGAACACCCAGGACTGATCTCCTTTAGAATGGACTGGTTGGATCTCCTTGCAGTCCAAGGGACTCTCAAGAGTATTCTCCAACACCACAGTTCAAAAGCATCAATTCTTCGGCACTCAGCTTTCTTCACAGTCCAACTCTCGCATCCATACATGACCACTGGAAAAACCGTAGCCTTGACTAGACAGACCTTTGTTGGCAAAGTAA
>NW_011495036.1:361942-378143 GCF_000754665.1 Bison bison bison
ACAGTCCAACTCTCGCATCCATACATGACCACTGGAAAAACCGTAGCCTTGACTAGACAGACCTTTGTTGGCAAAGTAATGTCTCTGCTTTTTAATATGCTATCTAGGTTGGTCATAACTTTCCTTCCAAGGAGTGAGCATCTTTTAATTTCATGGCTGCAATCACCATCTGCAGTGATTTTGGAGCCCCAAAAAATGAAGTCTGACACTGTTTCCCCATCTATTTCCCATGAAGTATGGGACCAGATGCCATGATCTTAGTTTTCTGAATGTTGAGCTTTTAAGCCAACTTTTTCCATTCCCTTCTTTCACTTTCATCAAGAGGCTTTTGAGTTCCTCTTCACTTTCTGCCATAAGGGTGGTGTCATCCGCATATCTGAGGTTATTGATATTTCTCCGGGCAATCTTGATTCCAGCTTGTGCTTCTTCCAGCCCAGCGTTTCTCATGATGTACTCTGCATATAAGTTAAATAAGCAGGGTGACAATATACAGCCTTGACGTACTCCTTTAAACATGTTAGACTGTAGTTATTTTTCATCCTTTATTTTGACTATTAACGTCTTTTCTTTCTTTCTTTCTTTTTAGAAGAGTCAGCTTTTTTGTTTTGTGAATCTTCCCTGTTGTTGGTTTATTCTCCATTCGATCGACATCTGCCACTACCTGCATTATTTCCTTCTGTTATTATTATTATTTCAGTTTTTTCTGTTGGTTTTTTACAACTTATTGAGTTGATAACTTCATCAATTTATTTTAACTTGCTTATTTCCTGACGGTGGTGGTTAGTTGCTCAGTTGTGTCCGACTCTTTGCCACCTCTCAGACTATAGCCCTCCAGGATTCTCTGTCCATGGGATTCTCCAGGCAAGAATACTGACCTGGATTTCCATTCCCTTCTCCTGGAGATTTTCCTGACCCAGGGATCGAACCACATCTCCTGCATTGCAGGGGAATTATTACTGACTCAGCCACCAGCGAAACCTTATTTCCTGATAATGGTATTTAAAGTGATAAATGTATCTTAAGATACTATTTTAGGTCTGTCTCATATTTTTGAGATGAAGTGCTTTCACCTTCATTTAGTTTAACATGTCTTAATTTATAATTTCCTTAACTCTAGACTTTTATTGTTATTTTGTAATTGTGTTGCACTGTGGTTGGAGAACACATTATGTAAACAGTAAGTTCGATTCAGTTCAGTTGCTCAGTCCTGTCCTACCTTTGTGAACCCATGGATTGCAGCATGTCAGGCCTCCCTGTCCATCACCAACCCCTGGAGTTTACTCAAACTCATGTCCATTGAGTCAGTGATGCCACCCAACCATCTCATGCTCTGTCGTCCCCTTCTCTTCCTGCCTTCAATTTTTCCCAGCATCAGGGTCTTTTCCAAAAAGTCAGTTCTTCTCATCAGGTGGCCAAACTACTGGCGTTTCAGCTTCAGCATCAGTCCTTCCAATGAATAGTCAGGACTGATTTCCTTTGGGATGGACTGGTTGGAACTCCTTGCAATCCAAGGGACTCTCAAGAGTCTTCTCCAACACCAAAGTTCAAAAGCACTGAACAGTATGAAAAGGCAGAAAGAAATTAATGTATGTAAACATTAATTTCTTATTATGTCTTTTATGATAAATGCATGCATATTTTTGTGTTTAGATTTGGTTGAAAAGAACATGTATTATTTATTTGGTACTGCATTCTGCATGTATCTCGTAGTTCAAGTTTACTAATGGTACTGTGAATGTCTTTTGTATCTATGTTTTTTATTCTTAATGTAAAAATTTTGCCTACTATGTCTATCATTTTCAGGAACAGGTGTGTTAAACTCTCCGTTACTGTTGGTTTGCTGATTTCTCTGTCCTTCTGCCATTTGCTGCATCTCAGATTTAGAGGTTGTATTGTTTGATGCATATATGTTTGTGAGAGATATACCTTTTTATTCTACATGCCTTTTACTAATATACAACTTATAAAACATCCTTCTTTGCTCCTTATGACACTATTTTCTTTAAATTGTTTTTCATCAGATATAGTATTTTATATCCTGCTTTCTCCTAATATTTAACTGGCTTATCTTTTTCCATCCTTTCATTTTCAAGCTCCATGTAGTGTTTTTCTCAAGTGTCTCTTACAAACAGCACATTGTTACAAATGTCCAAGTCCAGGCCCACGGGCGTGTGGACCTGAGTAATTTGGGAAGTCAAGACTAAGTTCAGAGTGGAGACTCTTATATCACAGGCCATGAGTATCACTCCTCCTGCCATCATGACTTAGTCTGCTCCTTTGGTTATAGAGAAGCAGCCCTGAAAAGGGCAGTCCCTTGGGTTGACATCAGCACTGGTGGCTTGTAGGTGGAGATGGAGGAGTGATTGCGTGAGAGAGGCTGACCAGTCTGTACACCTATTCCCATCAGCCCCCACCTAGCAGGCTTTCGCCTTGTCCTGCTGGTACCCTAGTGTTGCATAAAATGAACCAAAGATGGTCTCCATGTGTTTTTGTTGTTCAGTTGCTAAGTCATGTCCAACTCTTTGCAACACCAAGGACTACAGCATGCCAGGCTCCTCTGTCCTCTGCTGTCTCTTGAAGTTTGCTCAAACCCATGTCCATTGAGTCAGCGATGCCATCCAACCATCTCATCCTCTGTAGCCTCCTTCTCCTCCTGCCCTCAATCTTTCCCAGCATCAGGGTCTTTTCCAATATGTCAGCTCTTTGCATCAGGTGGCCAAAGTATTGGAGCTTCAGCTTCAGCAACAGATCTTCCAATGAATATTCAGGGTTGATTTCCTTTAGTGTTGACTGGTTTGGCCTCTGTGTACCAGCCTCTAGAATGTTTATTTCTTTACTGCACTATGAGACACACGTTAGTGCCAAAGCTCACTCCCAGACTCAATTTTTTAAAAATTTTCCTCTGTGGTAGAAGTCACATAATATAAAATATGCTCTTTTGACCACATTTAACTGTACAGCTCAGTAGCCCTAAATACATTCACATTGTGCAACTCTCACCATCATCCATCTCCTGAATTTTTCACATTCCTAAACTGCAACTCTATCTTACATATCCAATTTTTTTAAAAAAATAGCCCCAATAGGCAAAATTTTATTAATTTAAAACCTACCTCTTTGTGGATCCTATGAAACCTCACCTGACAGCTCTTACCTCTTGATAAGATAGGGCCTGTATCAATAGTTATTAACATAATGCCCCAAGTCCCCGCTGGCTTTCAGAACTCTCTGATGCAGAGCCTCTCTGTTCTCACCTAGATGTGTATGCTCCCTCTCTCCCTGAGTTCTCTTGCCCTCCTCCTACTGAGGAGGGCTCAGACTAGCTCCTGCCTGAGGCACTTTCCCTGCTGTCCAAGCAGCACAAGACAAGGCTTGTCTGTGTACCTGCCACCTTGTGGTCATATATTTTCCTGGTATGTGTGTGCACTCAGTCTTTTCTGACTCTTTGCAGCTCCCTGGGGTTTCCAGGACTTTGGGGGATGCCAGGCTACCCAGGGATCTTGGCAGGTTTATCTTTCTAACTCCCTATCCAAAACATAATGCACAATTACAAGGAGTTGCCTTTAAAATGACTATTTGGGGGCAGCCAACAAAAGACATTCAACTACTCTTTGTGACCTCACCAGGCTCCTTTGTCCATGGGGTTCTCTCGTGTGGGTTGCCATGTCCTTCTCCAGAGGATCTTCTTGACCCAGGGATCAAACCCTCATCTCTTGCGTCTTCTGCATTGATAGGCAAGTGTTTTCTACAAGCGCCAGGATCAGCCTCCAAGTCCCTCCAACTCCTACCTACGCTTGTGGACCTGGAACCAATGGAACAGGTAGCAGCAGCTGATTTCTGCATTAAAGGGGCAGGTAGTGACTGTCAGGAAGATGTTGGCAGAACTCAAGGAACTAATCTCTAAGTGGTCTTCTTGCTGCCACCTCTGACCATCTCCCACCCTAGAGGGGACCCTGCCCTGGACCCCAGACATGAGTTCAAGACAGTCTCCAGTCCCCATGGCTTCTCTCTCTTTCACTGGTGGTGGTGGAAATAATACATTTCCTTATAATAATAATTCCTTGCTTATTCTCTTGCTTTTGCAAGTTAAATAAATTTCTTCCATTATCAAAGTAATGCTTAGATGTTTTTTTTAAGTTTGAAATAAGAGTAGAAAAATTGTAAAAATGCTTATTACCAAAGACAAGCATAGTTAATGGTTGAGTGCATTTTCTTCAGATCTTTTTTTTGGTTCAGTTTTTGTCTTATAGTTATTAAGACCATGTGGTACATTCAGAATTGTGCATCGTGACATTTAAGTCTATTTTTTCCTGTTTATAAAGGAATTGCATGCTCATCACAGAAAAACTGCTTCTTGGTAGTTTGTTGACTGTTCTCATCTGAAAAATATCCAAAGATTCAGGCCCATTATTATGAGTTTTGAAGATGCAGAAAATCACTGCTCTAGTTTTTGGCACTGAAAATGGCCATTTTGTTGTTCTGTGAATCTACGCTCTTTGTAGAGGGAGAAGAAAAATCTTTTTATTTAGCTATTCTTACATCAAAACTGCATAGAACTTGGGTGCTATTAGCGAGTGCCAGAACAACTTGTTGTTGTTCATGGTTCAGGCGTTAAGTCATGTCCGACTCTTTGCCACCCTGTGGACTGCAGCACGCCAGGCTTCCCTGTCCCTCAGTCCTTCACTATCTCCCAGAATTTGCTTGAACTCATGTCCATTGAGTCAGTGATGCCATCCAACCTTATCATCCACTGTCTTCCCCTTCTCTTCCTGCCTTCAATCTTTCCCAGCATTAGGGTCATTTCCAATGAGTAGAGAGGAGAAGGGCTGAAGGTGGAGTTAATTATGAATGGTCAATGATTTGATCAGCCGGGCCTCCATCAAATATCCCATATGATGGGGTTGGGAGGGCTTCCAGGTTGGTGAACACACGGAGGTGCTGGGAGGGAGCCTCATCCAGAGAGAGCCTGAAAGCTCTGCCCCACCCCCATGCCTGCCCCTACCCATTGTTTCCATCTGGCTGCTCCTAAGGTACACCCTTCATAATAAATGGGTAATAGGAAGTAAAGCAATTTCCTGGATTTTGTAAGCCATTTCTACAACAAATTACCAAACCCAAAAGGGGATGATGGGAGCCCCTGATTTATAGCCATTTGGTCAGAAGTACAGGTAATATTCTGGGACTTGTGACCGACATCTGATGTGTGGGCAGACTTGTGGGGCTGACCCCTTAACTTGTAGGGAATGCAGTAATGCCAGGCAGTTCATGTCAGAACTGAATTATAGGGTCCTATACCCCATCGGTATCTGGAAAGCTGCAGAACTGATCAGTGTGCAGAAAAAAACCCCACACATTTGTTGACAGAAGTGCTGTGAAAGTGAAAGTGCTCAGTTGTGTTCAACTCTTGTGACCCCATGAACTATATTCTCCAGGCCAGAATACTGGAGTGGGTAGCCTTTCCCTGCTCCAGGGGATCTTCCCAACCCAGGCATCGAACCCAGGTCTCCCTCATTGCAGGCGGATTCCTTACCAACTGAGCTATCGGGGAAGTGCTGTGAGTAAAAGAAAATGGATTTTTTTCCTTACTTGGTATCTTGGATGGCAAAGAGATCAAACCAGTCAATCTTAAGGAAATCAACCCTGAATATTCATTGGAAGGACTGATGCTGAAGCTGAAGCTTCAATACCTTGCCCACCTGATGTGAAGAGCCGACTCTGATGTCTGGAAAGACTGAAGGCAGAAGGAGAATAAGGCAGCAGAGGATGAGATGGTTAGATAGCATCACTGATTCAATGGACATGAACTTGGGCAAACTCTTGGGGATGGTGAGGAACAGAGAAGCCTGGTGTGCTGCAGTCCATTGGGTCACAAAGAGTCAGACATAACTTGGCGACTGAACAAACAAACATTTGGTATCTGGCCTCCCTGGACATCTGATCAAATCCCTCCCACACCCCAATTTAGATATCTTAATCACCCTGGCTTGCCTCCAGCAAAAATTTTATCAAGTCTATTTGACCAGAATCTCTTACTTCTGATGCTTTCTCTTAGTAATTTTCCATCCACTGATCCCACCCTGCTCCTTGCCTCCTAAATAGTCTGCCTCACTGTTCTTTAACAAATGTCATGAATAATTTTACTTTAACATAACCTGCCATGCCTTTATAATTAGAGCGTATTTAAAGAGCTGGTTAGAATTCCTCTGCCCAACTGATAATAAATTTTCTATATATAAAACAGTAGATCTATTTTTTTCTACCTTCTCTGGAAAGGCAAATCATTCCATAATATAGAGGCTGCAATCAATGTGAAACAAATCCTTGTTTAATTAATACATTCTTTAATTTGGATCAACTCTTTATTATAACTGCCTCATATGACCCACAGGAAGTTTCCATGTTCCTTGCTTTGCGGTAAAGTGAAATTATATGCAAATCTAGCTGGAACCATGTTGAAACTTGTACTTGCAGTCCAACGAAAGCCCATTGAAAAAGATCTCTATCTCTTTGTGAGAAACATATGTCTGAAATTTACATCCTGCTGCAGTGAACCCTTTTGGTCAGTTGACCAACTTAGTATGAGCTTAAAAGTAAACCACTCCATCTGTCAAAAGCTTTGAAGAATGACTTCCCCTGCCACTAGCTAAAAGAAAAATGGTGCAAGGGTTTCTTTATATAGTTGTTCTTGATATAAATTAGACTTATGTGAGAAAAGGATGCTTAAATCTATATGCCAAATAATACAGCAGAGGATTACAAGGCAGACTGTGCAGACTGGAACAGAATCCACAGCTATTTTTACTACCGATAAATGAATTGCTTGAGAGAAAATGTCTTCCTGTTCCCTTTCTCTCTCTTTCTCAATATATCTCCCTCACTCCCTGCCTTCTGCCCCCAACCTCTCTCCTTCCCACATATTCACAAAACTGCATCTACACACAGAAAACCACATTGTAGCTTCAAGTTCAAGGAATCCATCCCTTGAACTTAAGCATTTCAGTAAAAGTTTTCCAGCCTCATTTTCCTTCCATTTAATGCATTTTTGTAGAGCAAAAAGACTCACAGAAATATAAAGACCATAGGATCAAAGTTTGCTTCCAGGCCTACTCTTTCCATTTCTAAAAGGACCATTGGAATATATATGTGCTTAGTCACTCAATCATGTCCAGTTCTTTGCGACCCTATGGACTATAGCCCACCAAGCTCCTCTGGACATAGAGATTCTCCAAGCAAGAATACTGGAGTAGGTTGACACGCCCTCTTCCAGGGGATCTTCCCAATCCAGAGATCAAATTCAGGTCTCCTGCATTGTAGGCGGAATTTTTTTTTTTTTCCATCTGAGCTACCAGGGAAGCTTGGTTTACATATAAACAGGACAAATCTGTGTGCTTGTTGGAAGTCAAGAGGAAGGGCCTACTTGGAGAACCAGATGACACAACTGGTCTTCATATTGCCTCAGTGTTCTTTCCTGTTTGGCCGCTCTAACAAAGTACTGTGAGTTGGGTGGCTTATAGCATCAGGTAAGAGTCTTCTCTCACACATCTGGAGGCTTTGTGGAGCAATCCATTCCAAGCCTGACTTTCATCTTTTGGTGGCTGCCAGGAATCCTCGACATTTCTTGGCTTGTGGCTACATCATCCCCTTCTCTGCATCCAATCATCACATGGTGTCCTCACTGAGAATCTGTCTCTAAATTTCCTTCCTATAAGGACATCAGTCCCTGGATTAGCACCCACGCAACCCACTCCAGTGTTCTTGCCTGGAGAATCCCAGGAACGGCAGAGCCTGGTGGGCTGCCGTCTCTGGGGTCGCACAGAGTCAGACACAACTGAAGCGACTTAGCAGTAGCAGCAGCAGCAACCCAGTATAACCTTATCAACTTGGTTATATCTGCTAAGATGCTATTTCCAAATAAGGTCATGGGTTCTGGATCAGACATGAAGAGGCGATATACAACCTAGAACATAGTGCACAGAAGGAGAATTTAAGACGAATGGTCATGGTGTCCTCTCAAACATCCATCCCACCCCTGGGAGGGGCCACCTGGTTTAGCTGGTACCATTTCTATATTCATGGATTAAGACAATCTTATAGTCTCTCATCCTACTTGCCACAGTGATGGTTCAGGAGTCAGCAAAGCATACTCCTCAGTCCGTAATTAGATCTAGGGGCAGATGAATGACCCACAATGGTCCCTTGAAAGGGAAGCCAGGACTTACATTTGATGGTTGAGGACAAAGAAGTCTTTTTCTCTCCCTGCCTATTTTGCTTCTTTTGGTATTTCAGTAATGTTTTTGATGTTAAAAAATACACTTTGACTATAGAAAATAGAGAGAAGTACCAGAGTTATTAGAACTACTCTTAGTTTTGCCAACATTATAATCAACAGTGTGAAATACTCTTTAATTTTTTTCATAACATTCACACACTATGTTTTATTTTATAGCTTTATTGAGATATATTTGACATAAAATACTGTGTAAGTTTAAGACATACAATGTGATGATTTCGTATGTGTGTATATTGTGACATGATTACCATGATAGGGTTAGTTAACCCTCCATCACCTTATTACCATTTTGTATGTGTGGTGAGACCATTTAAGAATTATTCTCTTGGCAACTTTCAAGTGTATAATACAGTATTGTTAACTATACTCAGCATTTTAAACATTACAGTCTCATATCATATTCATCTTGTGTTGTTTAGTCACTAAGCCCTGTCCAACTCTTTTGTGACCCCATGGACTGTAGCCTGCCAGGCTCCTCTGTCCATGGGATTTCCTAGGCGAGAATACTGGAGTGGGTTGCCATTTCCTACTCCAGGAGATCTTCCCAACCCAGGGACCAAGCCCGAGTCTTCTGCTTGGCAGGCTGATGCCTTACCACTGAGCCGTATTCATCTTATAACTGGATGTGTGTACCTTTCAACTGGCGTTTCTCCTCCCCCCCACTCCTCAGCCCTGGTAACCCCTTTTCTACTCTTTGTTTCCGTGAGTTAAGCTTTTTTAGATTCTACATATAAGTGACAACACAGTATTCATCTCTTTCTGACTTAGTCTCTTCTCATAATGCCCTCAGGGTGCACCCACGTTGTCACAAGTAATAGGGTTTCTTTCTTTCCCACAGTGTGACGATATTCCACCTTATCTTCTTTATCCATTCATCTGTTCATGAACACTTAAGTTGACTTTTATGAAAATCCTCAGTGGACAAGGGGTGTAGATAGCTCTTTGAGACCCTGATTTCATTTCCTTTGGATGTATATCCAGAAGTGGAATTGCTGGGTCGTATGGCAGTTGTATTTTTTAAACATGTAATTTTATCTCCTTATTGTCCGTGCTGGATTTTCACTGCTGCGCAGGCTTTTCTCTAGCTGTGTAGTGAGGGGCTGCTCTCTAGTTGAGGTACTTGGTCTCTCGTTGCAGTGGCTTCTCGCTGTGGACCACGGGTCCTGGGGCATACGGGCTGCAGTAGTTACAAGTTCCGGCTGCAGTAGTTGTGACTTCCGGGCCTTAGAGCACAGGCTCAGTGGCTGTGATGCACAGACTCTGTTGCTCTGCGGCATGTGGGATTTTCCCAGACCACGGATAGAACCCCTGTCCCTTGCATTGGCTCGTGGATTCTTTACCACTGAGCCACCAGGGAAGCCTTGGCAGCTGTCCTTTTACTTTTTTGAAGAACCTCCGTGTTTGATTTGCTTTGGCCAATGGAAATCAAGTGGACTGGGTGCAGCGGGTGCCCAGCACGTGCATGTGTGTTTCTGTTCACACCTTTGTGCTTCTGCGTCACCCAAGGAGACTTATGACTCAGCTGGCCTGTGGCTTCTGGGAGGAGGATGAGACACACGCTGTGCAGTGCCACCCCAGAGCCTATTCAGCTGAGCCTGGACCAGCTAACTCCCAGCTGACCTACGGACTCTGTGGTTGTTTGTTATTCAGAATTAAGGACACAGTCAACTGATACATAGCAAGCGTGGGCTGGAGTGGGGCTAATGTTGAACTTCAGTGTAATTCATGCCACACGTGAGAGTTTCGTATTTGTTTCCAGAGAGTTCCAACATTGGGCAGAAGCCCAGACACTGGCTTGGGGCAAAGTGTCAGTGGTAATCTAGGAAAAAGGAACTGGTGAGCTATAGAATGGCCATCAGGATCCAGTCAAGTGTAATGGGAATTGACAAAAACCAATGTACCAAAGAGACTGGGGAGTGGACCTGGGGAACCTCGTGGGAAGACTGTTGTATTAACTGGACTAGCACAGAAGGCACTGCAGGGAGACCAGAATCTCGTGGCCGGCATGCGTCTGAGGGAGAGCCTGACACCCTGGAGGGAACCTTGTTTACAGGAACAACGTGGATGCAGATGACATCATGCTCTGGGACAGGTATACACCCAGCACTGCTAAGGATGATGAGGACTTCCAGAGGACGCAGCCTCCAGGTGAGAGCTTCAGGCCCTGAGAAGTGGCAGCAGGGAGACCAGATTGTAAACGATCATGTTTGCAGTGTTATCAGAACGTCTTCTTAATCTTCCCAACGTCCTACTTCCCAACAAGTAGGTACGTAGATCAGGAACCCATGTCACGTACTCCAGTGGTCCCCAACCTATCTGGCACCAGGGACTGGTTTTGGGGAAGACAGTTTTTCCACAGACCAGGGTAGGGACAGAGGGGAAATGGTTTCCGGATGATTCAAGCACATTACATTTATTCTGTACTTTTTTTTTTATTATTATCAGCTCCACCTCAGATCATCAGGCATTAGATCCTGGAGGTTGGGACCCTGATGTAGACTAATGACTTACTCAAGGTCACGCAAACAGAGAAGGCAAAACCAAAATTCTCTTTTGAATTTTGCCCTGTGTAGGGGAGAGCCTGACTCACACCATATGTACCTGAATTCTGTTCTCCGGCCTGTTCCAGGTTTTCACTTTAGTCATTAAGAGTCTCTAGTGAGCTCCTTTGGTTGGGATTTCATGCTCACAAAGTAACTTTCTGTTTATATTTTTCTTTCTCATCTAGATTTTTGGGTAGGATGGCCATAAATGTATTCAACATTACGAGGTTCATTCCGTGTTCCTCTTTACATTTATAGGTTGGCATTTTTCAAACAGACTCCAGGTTTTGCTGAATTTATTTGGGATGGAATGAGTTGCTCTGGGTGCACAGACCAACCAAGATTTTGGACATGGAGTGAACCCCAAACTATGGGAACCCACCCAACTACTGCTGTTCAGTAAGACTTGGTAGGTACCCTTCTGGGGCCAGGTTTCCAAGTCTTCCTCTCCTCCAACTTCAGAACATAGTGGCGAGACTGAGGGGAGGGCTTGATTTTAGAGACTGTTCTTAAACTCCACTTTGTTGTTTTTTCAGGTTAACAAGTCACCGTGCCTTTGTGACAAATAGTTACTTTCTGCTGTCGTTAGCTACCAATGCTAAAGGTAAGAGTCAAACTACAGGAGACTAATAGAATTTTTAAAGAAGTAATCCATGCAACTCCGCATCTCAAGACTGAAATTCCTAGGTTCGCTTATGTGGCAGCCTGGTGGTGTCTGAAGCTGTGGTGGCCTTGGGGCCCTCGTGCGCATGCTCTATGGACTGCATGCTCCACGTGGCAGGATGATACACTTGTTTTGTCTGGAACACACATATCTGAAGTATAAATTTTCTGCTCAAAAGCATGTTTGAATAGGCTTTGTTTTATTTTGTTGGCTACTAATTCAAACACTTGTACAGCTTTAATAGTCAGTGATTAATTCCAGGTTCTTCTTCATGTGGGAATTACTCAAAGCTCCTCTCAAAACCAGGCTGCATTAATCAGCGTGACTCACCTTTTCACTATTCCAGAGCTAATAACGGGGATTATCCAGCTGGTACTCCAGGAAATGAGTGAGAGTGAGATAAGCTGGCAAGCTACTTCTGCTGGACTTCTTTTCAGTTTGAAAAGTTTTCTTATATGTGTTTTTTCTTCCAGTGAAGGATGATAGTATTTTCACTTCTTTTTTAAATAAACCATTAGTTTTTTTTAATAGAAAAAACCGCATATAATAAGTATATAGCCTGATGGATTTTAGCATTGCGAATCACTTGATGTATCCATTACCCAGAGCAGGAATCAGAACACCATCAGCACCCTACAAGCCCCTTCTGCCCCTAATTTCTTTTTTATCAACTTTGTTGAGTTACAATCAGCAAAAATTATACATATTTATGGCATACAATGTGATGTTTTGATATATGTGCATGCTCAAGTCGCTCAGTCGCATCTAACTCTTTAAGACTCTTTGGACTGTAGCCCACCAGTCTCCTCTGTCCATGGGATTTTCCAGGCAAGAACACTGGAGTGAGCAGCCATTTCCTCCTCCAGGGGATCTTCCCAACTCAGAGATCGGACCTACGTCTCATGCATCTCCTGCTTTGCAAGCAGGCAGATTCTTTACCGCTGAGCCATCAGGGGAGCCCCTTTGTTTTATGCGTACATTGTGAAATATTGACCGCAGTCAAGCTAGTTAACATATCCATCACCTCATAAAGTTACCTCTCTTCTTTTGTGTGAGAACATTTAAAATCTGTTCTCTTAGCAGATTTCAAATATACGATACTGTATTATTAACATTAGTCACCATGCTGTACTTTAGATCTCCAGACCTATTTATCCTGTGTAACTGAAACTTAGGGCCCTTCATCCAGCAACTCCCCTATCCCCCGCACCCTCCTCTTCCCCAGTCCCTGACAACCACCATTCTAAACTCTGCTTCTATGAGTTAGACTTTTTAAGATTCTACATGTAAGTGAGATCACACTGTTTTTGCCTTTCTGTGCCTGGCTTATTTCACTTAGCCTAATGTCCTCTGGGATTTTCTATGTTGTCACAAATGACAGGATTTCATTCTTTGTAAAGGTCAAATAATATTCTGCTGTGTATACATCAGTATATACCACATCTTCTTCATCCATTCATCCCTGATGGACACATGTTGTTTCCATGCCTTGGCTGTTGTGAATAATGGTTCAATAAACATGGGTGTGCAGACGTCTCCTTGAGATACTGATTTTATTCCTTTAGGATATGTACCCAAACCACTACAGTATTCTTGTCTGTGAAATCCCATGGACAGAGAGGAGCCTGGCAGCCTACAGTCACTGGGGACACAAGAGAGACAGATACAACTTAGAGATGAAGCAGCAACAACAATACCTACAAGCAGGTTGCTGAATCCCATGCCCTCTAATTTCTGACTCCGTAAATGAGTTTTGCCTGTATTTAAAGTTTATATAAATGAAACCGTAGACTATATATGCTTTTGTCTGCCTTTGCTCTTTTCCTCACTGTTAGGTTTCGGAGCTTCACCCATATTGTTATAATTAGCAATTGTTCATTCATTTTCATTGCTGTATGATATTCCACAAAAAGCCCCTGTTTGTCTGTCATTAATTCTGTCCCTAATGACTAACGACATGGACTCATCTTTCAAGTAGTTATTAGCCATTTATCCAGTAACTTTTGTCCAATTTTCTGGGGTTTTTTTAAGAAAGCATTTTGCTTAAAAATTTTAATACTTTATTAAACAAGCTGTTTAATCTGTAAAAAAAAAAAAAAGTTGCAAGAAGTATCTAATAGATACCCACATATCTCTTCATCTTGATGCATCAGTTGTTAGCAACTTGCCACATTTGTTCTGTCTATAATATCTATGACCTTTTTGGATATCATTTGAGAGTAAGTTATAGACATTGTAAGTCTTCATCTCTTCATCTCTAAATACTTCAAGTCTAAATACATTTCTAAATACTTAAGTATGGATGCCTAAGCAAAAGTGTTTTCTTTCAAAATCACAATATTGTTAAATGCAAGGAATTTAACACTTTTTATTGCTATTACATGACATATAGCTCAACTGGAATTCCATCACCTCCATTAGCTTTGTTCCTAGTGATGCTTCCTAAGGCCCACTTGACTTCACAATCCAGGATGTCTGGCTTTAGTTGAATGATCACACCATAGTGATTATCTGGATTGTGAAGATCTTTTTTGTACAGTTCTTCTGTGTATTCTTAACACCTCTTCTTAATATCCTCTGCTTCTATTAGGTCTATATCATTTCTGTCCTTTATTGAGCTGATCTTTGAATGAAATATTCCCTTGGATTCTCTAGTTTTCTTGAAGAGATCTCTAGTCTTTCCCATTTTATTGTTTTCTTCTATTTCTTTGCATTGATTGCTGAGGAAGGCTTTCTTATCTCTCCTTGCTATTCTTTGGAACTCTGCATTCAAATGGGTATATCTTTCCTTTTCGCCTTTGCTTTTTGCTTCTCTTCTTTTCACAGCTATTTGTAAGGCCTCCTCAGACAGCCATTTTGCTTTTTTGCATTTCTTTTTCTTGGGGACGGTCTTGATTCCTGTCTCCTATACAATGTCATGAACATAGTTCATCAGGCACTCTATCTATCAGATCTAGTCCCTTAAATCTATTTCTCTTTTCCACTGTATAGTCATAAGGAATTTGATTTAGGTCATACTTTAATGATCTAGTGGTTTTCTCCACCTTCTTCAATTTCAGTCTGAATTTGGCAATAAGGAGTTCATGGTCCGAGCCACAGTCAGCTCCCAGTCTTGTTTTTGCTGACTGTATAGAGCTTCTCTATCTTTGGCTGCAAAGAATATAATCAATCTGATTTCGTAGTCAATCATCTGGTGATGTCCATGTGTAGAGTCTTCTCTTGTGTTGTTGGAAGAGGGTGTTTGCTATGACCAGTGCGTTCTCTTGGCAGAACTCTATTAGCCTTTGCCATGCTTCATTCTGTACTCCAAGGCCAAATTTGCCTGTTACTCCAGGTGTTTCTTGACTTCCTACTTTTGCATTCCAGTTCCCTATAATGAAAAGGACATCTTTTTTGGGTGTTAGTTCTAAAAGGTCTTGTAGGTCTTCATAGAACCATTCAATTTCAGCTTTTTCAGCATTATTGGTCAGGGCATAGACTTGGAATACTGTGATAATGAATGGTTTGCCTTGGAAACAAACAGAGATCATTCTGTCATTTTTGAGAAGGCATCCAAGTACTGCATTTTGGACTCTTTTGTTGACTATGATGGCTACTCCATTTATTCCAAGAGATTCCTGCCCACAGTGTAGATACAATGGTCATCTGAGTTAAATTCCCCCATTCCAGTCCAGTAAAGGATGATGCTGTGAAAGTGCTGGACTCAATATGTCAGCAAATTTGGAAAACTCAGCAGTGGCCACAGAACTGGAAAAGGTCAGTTTTCATTCCAATCCCAAAGAAAGGCAATGCCAAAGAATGCCCAAACTACCACACAATTGCACTCATCTCACACGCTAGTAAAGTAATGCTCAAAATTCTCCAAGCCAGCTTCAGCAATACGTGAACTGTGAACTTCCAGATGTTCAAGCTGGTTTTAGAAAAGGCAGAGGAACCAGAGATCAAATTGCCAACATCTGCTGGATCATAGAAAAAGCAAGAGTTCCAGAAAAACATCTATTTCTGCTTTATTGACTATGCCAAAGCCTTTGACTGTGTGGATCACAATAAACTGTGGAAAATTCTGAAACAGATGGGAATCCCAGACCACCTGACCTGCCTCTTGAGAAACCTGTATGCATGTGAGGAAGCAACAGTTAGAACTGGACATGGAACAACAGACTGGTTCCAAATAGGAAAAGGAGTACGTCAAGGCTATATATTGTCACCCTGCTTATTTAACTTCTATGCAGAGTGCATCATGAGAAACACTGGGCTGGAAGAAGCACAAGCTGGAATCAAGATTGCTGGGAGAAATATCAATAACCTCAGATATGCAGATGACACCACCCTTATGGCAGAAAGTGAAGAACTAAAGAGCCTCTTGATGAAAGTGAAAGTGGAGAGTGAAAAAGTTGGCTTAAAACTCAACATTCAGAAAACTAAGATCATGGCATCTGGTCCCATCACTTAATGCAAATAGATAGGGAAACAGTGGCTGACTTTATTTTTCTGGGCTCCAAAATTACCGCAGATGGTGATTGCAGCCATGAAATTAAAAGACACTTACTCCTTAGAAGGAAAGTTATGACCAACCTAGACAGCATATTAAAAAGAAGAGACATTACTTTGTCAACAGAGGTCCATCTAATCAAGGGTATGGTTTTTCCAGTAGTCATTTTGGATGTGAGAGTTGGACTATAAAGAAAGTGAGCACTGAAGAAT
>NW_011495036.1:378243-385395 GCF_000754665.1 Bison bison bison
ATGCGAAGAGCTGACTCATTGGAAAAGGCCCTGATGCTGGGAAAGATTGAGGGCAGGAGGAGAAGGGGACAACAGAGGATGAGATGGTTGGATGGCATCACTGACTCAATGGACATGGGTTTGGGTGGACTCCAGGAGTTGGTGATGGACAGGGAGGCCTGGTGTGCTGTGGTTCATGGGGTTGCAAAGAGTTGGACATGACTGAGCGATTGAACTGATACGACATATAATCCATATTAAATGCCTCTGTAAAACCATTTTCCCCTAATTTAGGATCACATATTGCATTTAGTTGTCATGTATCTTTAGTCTCCTTTAATCTGGATAAATATTTTATTATCTTTATAATAATAAAGATATCCTTATTATATAATATATGTCTTTATTATATATTATTATGTAATAATAATATCTTTATTATAGTAAATAATCTGAATCTTCATTTTTGTTTTGCATGGTACTGTTTTGAAGAATACAGACTAGTTGTTTTGTAGAATATGTTCTAAATGTAGATATTTCTAGTTGCTTCTTTACAATTAAGTTCAAGGTATTTCTTCTTCTCAGACTATTTCAGATTTGAAGCCCTTGCCTATAATGGATAAATTAGTAGCCATGGTCACAGTTCTCATTTTATCCTAATTTCACTGAGTGCCTCAAGTGAATCACCAACTGTGATCATGACCATTGTTTTAAAATAATTGTTCTTAATCTGTGAAGCGAGAATCTGTTCAGTCCTGGTTTTCAAAGAGTTATATCTGAAAAGGGAGGTAAAATGTATCAAATGCATTTCAACACCTTTTGAAAGGGCTTTATATATTTTTTCTTTTAAAAAATATTAATATAATGCATTGTTTACATTTTATCCCATTCCCGGAATAAATTCTATATAATCTATGTGTATGTGTGTGTGTTCAGATTTAGAACATAGGTGTGAAGCAGGATTTTCACTTAGAATCTTTATATCCTTGCCAAATATGAAGCTGCTTTATAGTTGCCATACTTGCTGGTCGAATGTTGAAATCAAGTTTAGTTAGCATTTCACAGATTTTCTATTTATTATCACTGCAATTTGCTTTAAAGGATGACTAAAACCACAGCCTGTAAGGAACAATTGTGTGCAAACTTCTACAATATTCTTTGATTACTAGTCTTGTTATTTAAAAATTTAAAAACCGAATGTTTCGGGAAGACTGTCCTGGCTCACCACTGAGTGAGGAAGGGTGCATCGTTACTGCATCTGCCCTCAGCGATCGCCGTTGCTTTGGAACCAGCAAATGTTCCTTTTGTATGTCAACCTTTTCAATTTACATTTTGCAAAAATAGAGCAAACCTTTGTTTGATATAAATATGTTTTCAAAATACTAATTCTATACATTGTACAAATAGTTTTCATTTAAATAAAATTGGATTTTGCTATTGCAAAAAAAAAAATTTGCCCAAGATATTTTTTTCATATTTTCAAGTTTATCACTGCACAACTTTGCTAAGTAGACTCATATTTAAAAAAGTGTCATGTATTTTTTATAACAATGTACAAATTTCTATTTTATTTCTTTATATTTTGGATTTTTAAAAATTAGATTTGATAAAGTTTTGACTGTTTTGTTAATTTATAAAAGGAAGCATCTCTTGGTTATATTTATGGATTCCATCCTTTTTTCCAATTAATTGATTTTTGCTTTATTTTTTATTCTTCTCTAGGTGTCCTTAGGACTAATTTTGTTTAAAAACAAAAAAGAAAACCTAAAGTGAATTTTTAGAAAATGTGCCTTTCTTTCTGATTATCTCAGTGGCAATGACACGTGCTATTTTGAAATGGTGTGTTCTCATTTTCACTCTCCTCTAAGTAACTCACCATTGTATATTTTTGTTTGTTTCTTACTCCTACAGGTTTTTAGGCAAGTGACTTTCACCTTTATGTATTTATTCAAACTTTTTATTTTGTATTGGGGTATAGCCGATTAACAATGTGTGATAGCTTCAGATGAACATTGAGGGGACTCAGCCATACAAATACATGTATCCATTCTCTCCCAAACTCCCCTCCCATCCAGGCTGCCACATAACATGGAGCAGAGTTCCCTGTTCTCTACAGTAGGGCCTTGCTGGTTATCCATTTTAAATGGATATCCAGGGTGTACAGGCAACTGTAAGTTCTTTCTCTAATTAGATTTCTGAGTGACTTGGTACTTTCTTTTGAGCCCATGTTATTAGTTTGTAAGTTTTTTGTGTCATGGTAAAAAAAAAAAAAGTGTCTAGTATACTCCTTTGGGGAATATATGAGCTCTGTAGAAGGAAGCATATACTCAAGCTTTTAAATTTCATGGGTATTAAAAACAGGAAATAAAGCTAATTATTTATTTGTAAAAAAATTATGACATGTCTATAAATTTCTTATTAATTACATTGAGCAAATCTGCTGTGTCAATATTTGTGTTTGATCTCTTCTGAGCTGACAGTATTGCTTTATTTATTTATTTTTTAAATTTAACTTTATTTTTTAACTTTACAATATTGTATTGGTTTTGCCATATATCAAAATGAATCTGCCACAGGTATACATGTGTTCCCCATCCTGAACCCTCCTCCCTCCTCCCTCCCCATACCATTTAAAATCTTACAATCACTCTTCTGTTCAATGTCCTTTGCAATTACAATAATTTTTGCTTTATTTGGCTTAAGCCAGCATGCAAAGCTCTACCATCATTATCTTCTCATATTGGATTGGGTTTGTGTCCATTAAAAATGGCCCTGTTTGCCCCATTACATAGTATTTACTTAGAATTCAATTTCTTGGCAGTTCTATTTCCATGTCTTCTCTTTATGTGCTAATCTTTGCACGTTGTGTATTTGTTCATCTTTTCCTTTATTCCTGTCCTTGTTCCTCCCCTTTGGGTATTTCTGTAAGCAGCACACCAGGGAGAATCTCGATATTTTAATAAGTGGGTTTCATCCATTTCTTGTCCCTCTGTGCTCTCATGTTTTCTGCTCTCAGCTTTGATGCTCCTCGCTGCTTTCTTTCTCATCTGCCCTTTGCTTTAGAGAAATATGTTTTGCTGCTCTTATTTTTCTGAAATGGTTTTGAACTTTGACATTCTAAATTTAATCCTATCAGAACAGTGCTTTCCAGAGCGCCTGGTGGAACACCAGCTCTGTGAGATGCTCTGTAGAAAAAAGACATCTGAGGTCAAACATCATGAACAAGGAGGCATTCTGTGTGTCCCCCCCTTAAAGAGTCTTAAAGCACAACAGCATACCCAAGGCTCTGATAAGTCCTGCAGTGGTGCAGGGGGAACCTGTTTTTGCTTATTTTTCTCAAGTGACTTTTTAGGAGAGCTTAAAGAGCCAGAACTACTGAGCGACTCAGCACAGCACATATTCCACTGTCATAGCCTGAAGTCCTAAAGAAGATACTTCCCCAAATGTTAGTCAAATATGAATTTCTGATTCTATGTTTTGGTATAGCAAGGAAGATTCCAGTGTAGGTAAGCTTCTTGCTCAGTAAACCCATCTGTCCTTAAGACTCAGGATTGTGGCTTGGTGCCCCCAGAAGAAGAGGGTGAGAGGGGCTCACTGGGGAGCCAAGGGGATGATTTGAGCTAGAGGAGGTCCCCAGGGATGCTTGAAGGAGGAGGCCCTGCAGAGTGGGAGGGAGGAAGAGGCGAGGAGTGGAGGGCCAGGAGCGGAAAAGTCAGATTCCTGCCTCCCCCTCGGGCTGAGCTCTCATGGGGACTGGAAAAGGATGGAGACCCTCAAAAAGCCAGAGTCAAAGTGGAAGCGGGGGCTTTCGTCCCATTTCCTGTTTGGGGTTCGCACAGACCAGCTGGCTCATTTCCCCACACCAGCAGGGGGCAGTCTGCCACATCTGGGCTGAGACCACTCTGTAAGTCCAAAGGGATGCAAAAGAGGGGGCCTGGGACTCTGGAAGTTCCCACAGGCAGGGGTGGGCAAGCCCCACAGCCGAGGCTGAGACCCTGAAGACCAGTGAGCACCAGTGGGGGACCCCAGGGTGCCTGGCCAGGAGTGGGAGTGGACCCTGGACCTGGGGACAAAGAAGGCTGCCTCCCAGGAGCTGAGACCTTAAGTCTAGGGACCAGGCAGCCCCTAGGGACCCCATGGAGAAAGAAGCAGGGAGATTGATTCCCTGGTCACACTTTCCTCCCGCCTCCATCTCCTTCCAGCATCCCCACTTACTGAACACAAGCAGTAGCTGAGGGCAAGGAGACATAAAGATGGGGACCACTCAGGTCAGCTCTGCAGGGTCCAGAGAGGAATGGGGAGGATGCAGCCTCTGCAAGGCTTGTAGGTCTCCTTGCCTTGCAGTTGCTGGTTGGGTCCAAGGACAACCTGGAGTCAGTCGTGGGTTCAACACCCTCTCTCCCCCATGCTGTGAGGTCAGATCCACTCTGCTCTCTACCCAGAGGTCAGCTTGCTGGGAGAGGGGAGCAACAGTCACTAAAAAAGAGCCCAGGACACCCTCTCTAGGAAACTGGCATGGTGGCCCACCTCCTTCCTGTCCTGCCCCCTTTCCAGTCCCAGAGGATGGGTTCAGATCAACCAGAGAACAGCACTGAAAGACAGCAGGTGAGCAAAGCCATAATTGTTAAACCTGATCCCCAGGGACATGGACATTTCGTATGAATCAGTTTCAAAGACGTGCCTGTTCGGTGGTAGCAAGTCATCCTGACGAAGAGGCTTTGTTAACGTTAATGCCTTCCAATAATTCCCGACTCCCTCGTGCAAATCAGCACCCACTATTTACAGCCCACATGTTGTCAAACAATGATGTCGTTGCATTTACTTCCCTTTAATTGAAACTGTGTGATTAGAGCCTTCTGTGAACAGTCTCCACGAGCCTGTGTAGATCCGCAAAACTCTGCAGCTGTGGGAGAGGGTGCCTGCCTGTTCAGCATACCAGTGGCAGGGGTCAGGCCTGCTGGACTCGTCGACATCATCTGGACTTTAATGAGTTGGAAAAATACCTGTATTCCAGATGCTCTTCCTGCGAACCTGTTACCCCGGCTTGCCAGAGACCATGGATTGCACCAGTATGGTCAGGATGGCTGATGTGGAGGTCACTGGCCTGTTGTGTAGAAGGTTCAGACGTGGATGGTCCTGGTTGGATCATCCTTGGATGGTAGGAAGCGTGGATATGGGAGGCCTGGGGAGTCTTCCTGAGGACCATCTGGTAATACATTTCAGCAAGTCCCCCATCCAGTCTGTGGCTACGGGTCCCCACACCTGAGGCTTCCTTCCTCACAGGTGGGTTTCAGCTTGAACAGGGATGGGTCACACAGCAGAATCACCTGGGGAGGAGGGACTGAAAAGGCTGGTGCCTGGTTTCCACCTCCACCCATCTGTTGATTGCGTGTGGGCATCTGTGTTTGAAGGGCCTAGGTAGGCTAGGACTGAGAACTGCCAAGTCAGGCTAAGCCTCTTTCTCCTCACCTGTCATTCACATCTTCCCAGGGAGGAAGAGGATCAGGGGCTCATTGGTGATGATTGGAGAGTGGTCTGGGCATTTCAGTTCTTCTCACTTCCTTTCGGGAACCTGCCTACAGAGAGGTGTCCTTTGGCCCATGGTCCTTCCCTGTACTTAGGACTAGCCCCTAAGGGCAAAGTCCTGGAGTGTCTAGCTTTGCTCACGGTCAGGTGGACATCTGCAACTTACGTGACAAAGCACCATGAATTCACCTGGCCAAGACTCTCAAGCCATGTCTCCAGGAAGCTTCTGCCAGTCATAAAGCTGTTAGTCTCATCTTTGGCCTGGCAGCTCTTCCTGTATCTTATTGATTCAAAACACAGATGGTGAAGAACAGGGGGTCCTATTGACACTGCTCAAACACCCCCCCCACCACACATCTGAGGTCAAATCTGTCTTATTGGCATATGCTCCTTCCACTATTGGGTTTCCCAGGTGGCACTCGTGGTAGAGAACCTGCCTGCCAATGTAGGAGATGTCAGTATGGAGAACGTGCATGGAATACTTTGAATGTGTTTCAAGAATGTCTATGTTAAGAACTATGAGTAAATGGAAGCAAATTAAATCCATCTTCATTATAATAAACACTTATTTATGTATTCCTTATGAATTCTTACTTATGAAGAAGCTGAATGGTTCTGTGAAGACCTACAAGACCTTCTGGAACTAACACCCCCAAAAGATGTCCTTTTCATTATAGGGGACTGGAATGCAAAAGTAGGAAGTCAAGAAACACCTGGAGTAACAGGCAAATTTGGCCTTGGAGTACAGAATGAAGCAGGGCAAAAGCTAATAGAGTTCTGCCAAGAGAACTGGTCATAGCAAACGCCCTCTTCCAACAACCTAAGAGATGACACTACATATGAACATCACCAGATTGTCAATACCGAAATCAGACTGATTATATTCTTTGAAGCCAAACATGGGGAAGCTCTATACAGTCAGCAAAAAACAAGACTGGGAGCTGACTGTGGCTAAGATAATGAACCCCTTATTGCCAAATTCAGACTTAAAATGACGAAAGTAGGGAAAACCACTAGACCATTCAGGTATGATCTAAATCAAATACCTTACGATTATACAGTGGAAGTGAGAAATAGATTCAAGGGACTAGATCTCATAGACACAGTGCCTGAAGAATTATGGACAGAGGTTTGTGATATTGTACAGGATGAAGTGATCAAGACCATCCCCAAGAAAAAGAAATGCAAAAAGGCAAAATGATTGTCTGAGGAGGCCTTACAAATAGCTGTGAAAAGAAGAGAAGCAAAAGGCGAAGGAGAAAAGGAAAGATACACCACACATTTGAATGCAGAGTTCCAAAGAATAGCAAGAAGAGATAAGAAAGCCTTCCTCAGTGATCAGTGCAAAGAAATAGAAAAAAAAAAAAAGAAGAATGGAAAAGACTAGAGATCTCATAAAGAAAATTAGAACTACCAAGAGATCATTCATGCAAAGATGGGCTCAATAAAGGACAGAAATGGTATGGACTAACAAAAGCAGAAGACATTAGGAAAAGGAGGCAAAAATACACAGAAGAACTGTACAAAAAAAGATCTTCATGACCCAGATAATCATGATGGTGTAATCACTCACCTAGAGCCAGACATTCTGGAATGCAAAGTCAAGTGGGCCTTAGGAAGCATCACTATGAACAAAGCTAGTGGAGG
>NW_011495036.1:385509-412740 GCF_000754665.1 Bison bison bison
AAAGGCAATGCCAAAGAATGTTCAAACTACCACACAATTGCACTCATCTCACATGCTAGTAAAGTAATGCTCAAAATTTTCCAAACCAGGCTTCAGCAATATGTGAACCAGGAAATTCCAGATGTTCAAGCTGTATTTAGAAAAGGCAGAGGAACCAGAGATCAAATTGCCAATATCTGTTGGATCATTGAAAAAGCAAGAGAGTTCCAGGAAAACATCTATTTCTGCTTTATTGACTATGTCAAAGCTTTTGACTGTGTGGATCACAACATATTGTGGAAAATTCTTAAAGAGATGGGAATAACAGACCATCTGACTTGCCTTTTGAGAAATCTGTACACAGGTCAGGAAGCAGCAGTTAGAAATGGACATGGAACAACAGACTGGTCCCAAATTGGGAAAGGAGTACATCAAGGCTGTATACTGTCACCCTGTTTATTTAACTTATTTGCAGAGTACATCATGAGCAACACTGGACTGGATGAAGCACAAGCTGGAATCAAGATTTCCGGCAGAAATATCAATAACCTCAGATATGCAGATGACACCACCCTTATGTCCGAAAGTGAAGAAGAACTAAAAAGAGCCTCTTGATGAAAGTGAAAGAGGAGAGTGAAAAAGTTGGCTTAAAACTCAACATTCAGAAAACAAGATCATGGCATCCGGTCCCATCACTTCATGGCAAATAGATGGGGAAACAATGGAAACGGTGGCGGACTTTATTTTCTTGGGCTTCAAAACCACTGCAGATGGTGGCTGCAGCTGTGAAATTAAAAGACACTTGCTCCTTGGAAGAAAAGTTATGACCAACCTAGACAGCATACTGAAAAGCAGAGACATTACTTTGCCAACAAAGGTCCATCAAGTCAAAGCTATGGTTTTTCCAGTAGTCATGTATGGATATGAGAGTTGGACTATAAAGAAAGCTGAGTGCCAAACAATTGACACTTTTGAACTGTGGTGTTGGAGAAGACTCTTGAGAGTCCCTTGGACTGCAAGGAGATCCAACCAGTCCATCCTAAAGGAAATTAGTCCTGAATTCATTGGAAGGACTGATGCTGAAGCTGAAACTCCAATACTTTGGCCACCTGATGAGAAGAACTGACTCATTTGCAAAGTCTTTGATGCTGGGAAAGATCGAAGGTGGGAGAAGAAGGGGACGATAAAGGATGATATGGCTGGACGGCATCACCGACTCAATGGACATGAGTTTGAGTGAGCTCCAGGAGTTGGTGATGGACAGGGAAGCCTGACATACTGCAGTCCACAGGGTCACAAAGAGTTGGACACGACTGAGTGACTGAACTGATACATTCCTTTTTTTGTATTCTATTTTTTAAATTAACCTACTGGAGATGAGAAACAAATACATATCTGGGGGAAGTAGAAGATTATGACTACAGAAAGCCAAATTAGGATGGAGCCCTTAGACATGATCCTTGGTGTGGATCAGCCTCTTATGTGGTCCATTGGAATTTGCTCCGAGAGCCTGGCCTGGCCACACTTCAGTGCAGACCGAGTTGGAAGGGCATCTGTCACTGTGTCATAATCCTTGAGGCAGCTCTCCCCAGACAGCACCGGGGTTCAGGGTGCAGAGCCTGACCTGGAACGCTGCCCTTATCCTAAGCCAGACACCACTCCTCAGGTGACACGCATCATGTTTAGGCTTCTTGATTCATGTAGGAAAAAATGCATTTTAGGAAATGTTATATCAAATTATATTCCTGGAAGAAAAATATGAAAAATTTCTAGTCTGTGCTAACATGAAATATGATTATTTTTTATCCTTAGGCTTAGAGATGGAAAAAAAAACAATATCACATAGTTATTTAAATCTTCACTTTGTTAATCAATGCTGAAATGTACATATGTTGCTTCTTTTTAAATTAAATGCCTTTATTTTCCTCTGAGAATATTTCTGGCTAACTGATTCTTAAGAGTTCTTTATGAGAGCAAAGCTCATGTGAGTTGAAACTATTTTCCTGAGATTGTCATTAATCTTAGGGTTGTTTTTGGTGGCTTTTCATGGAAGCTTTATACTTTTTTATGCTTTCCGTAATTATATATGTATATATATCACTTTTCTCTGTTTGATACTGAAATATTTGTTTATGCCATCACATTATCTCTAACTGAACAAGTCTCAACTTCCAATATTAATAAACAACTCCATCCAGAAAAACAAATGGCCAACACAGAAAAGTCATCAACATACCCACAGAAACACAGGGGGCCAAGAGAGGGGAATAACGTGAAAAAATAGAACAAAGGTGTCTGTATTGCAAGAAGAAAAAAAATTAAAAATGTACCAAGTTTTGCATTTCCCAAAAGGAGACCCTCTCTAAAAAGAGAAGAGACAGATTCCAGTCAAGCTTCCAACTCTGGCCATATGCTTTGCGATGTCCAGGTTACTCACTGGTTGTAAAATGATAGAGTAATACATTAAAACTCCTGTCTTGGTTCAACTGAAACTTGAAGACAACAGATGTGACAACCCACTGAAACCTCCACGCAGAGATTTGAACATAGATTAAGAAACCCAGTTGTACAATTTTTAAGACCTTCACCCACATTAAATAAAGATGGGATGTGGCAAGTGAGAGAAAGGGTTTTACAAAGAGGGTGAAGGGTATCTGCTCCAATCTTGAGCATGGTTTGAGGATTTTCACCAGGACGCCCTGGAGAGTTTGGGATATGAAGCCCCTTGCAGTTTGGGGACACAGTGACATGGCACCCGACTCCCTCAGATTGGTGGAAGAGGCAGAGAAGAGCTGGTCAGCTACTGATGGGTGAGCTGCAGGAGGTGGGAATCCGGGACTGACCCACAAGCCCAGAATGTGCCGGGGCAAAGAATCCACAAGCATTTGCTCATGGGTCCACACAGGTGAGCCCATGCTGGAAGGCATCGGGTCCAGCAATATCCTTCATCAGAGAGAAACTCAAGGAACCACTGGGTCCCGTGATGGCACTGGGATGGGAGACAGGGGGTGTGGAAGCGGAAAGCGGTTAGAGATCTGTCTATATTATGGAGCAACAGGAAAGTAGTATTCAGGGATGGGAACAGAGTTTCTCCCAAGGACCTAGAAATGCCCCCCATGAGTAACAGAGTCAGTATAATCCTCTGCCCTTCAACTCAGAACATCATGGCTCAGATGACTGCCTCTTGTCTGTGGCTTTATAATGTGTGTGCGTGTGTGCAGGGAATGATTAAGGGGGGACAGGAAGGAGTGGAATAAAGAAGAAACAGCCACACTCCCAGCCCCAGTGTGGCTTCCCGCCTGCATGGGCATGGGAGGAGGGGGAGGGGCTGTATCTGAAAGAAGCCTTAAGCTTCAGCCCTACATGGACTGGACATTCCAGTAACCAGAGAAGGATTGTGTGTTCCCTAAGAATGGCTAGGAAAAAACAAATCACTTCCCAAGTCTTCATCGGAACAGGGGAAATCAGAATTCATTTAAAGGGATATAAAAGAAGACAAAATTGCTGGATCCTTCTGTCCCATGGGTCCCCTGGTTCACTGTGCTGGTTACATTCAGAATTCCATGACAGCATCTAGCAGGAAGTTAATTTAGTTCAGTCCAGTCACTCAGTCGTGTCCAACTCTTTGCGACCCCATGGACTGCAGCATGCCAGGCCTCCCTGTCCATCACCAGCTTCTGGAGTTTGCTCAAACTCATGTCCATTGAGTTGGTGATGTCATCCAACCATCTCATCCTCTGTCGTCCCCTTCTCCTCCTGACCCTCAATCTTTCTTTCCCAGCATCAGGGTCTTTTCCAATGAGTCAGCTCTTCTCATCAGGTGGCCAAAGTATTAGAGTTTCAGCTTCAACATCATTCCTTCTGATGAACACCCAGGACTGATCTCCTTTAGGATAGATGGGTAGGATCTCCTTGCTGTCCAAGGGACTCTCAACTGTCTTCTCCAACACCACAGTTCAAAAGCATCAGTTATTTGGTGTTCAGCTTTTTTTATAGTCCAACTCTCACATCCATACATGACCACTGGAAAAAAACCATAGCCTTGACTAGATGGACCTTTGTTGGCAAAGTAATGTCTCTGCTTTTTAATATCCTGTCTAGGTTGGTCATAACTTTTCTTCCAAGGAGTAAGCGTCTTTTTATTTCATGGTTGTAATCACCATCTGCAGTGGTTTTGGAGCCCAGAAAAATAAAGTCTGCCACTATTTCCACTGTTTCTCCAACTATTTGCCGTGAAATGATGGGACTGGATGCCATGATCTTAGTTTTCTGAATGTTGAGCTTTAAGCCAACTTTTTCACTCTCCTCTTTCACTTTCATCAAGAGGCTCTTTAGTTCTTTACTTTCTGCCATAAGGGTGATGCCATCTGCATATCTGAGGTTATTGATATTCCTCCTGGCAATCTTGATTCCAGCGTGTGCTTCATCCAGCCCAGCGTTTCTCATGGTGTACTCTGTGTATAAGTTAAATAAGCAGGGTGACAATATACAGCCTTGTTGTACTCCTTTTCCTATTAAGGTTGCCTTTATTACCATTTGAGCACTGGTTCTTAAGACTTCCATACCTGTTATGTCAGTCTCCCTGAGGAAATGTGCATATCTTTGAGACTAGGAGACTGAGGATTGAAGAGATTAAGTAATTGGCCCCAACTGATCAAGTGGATAATGACTATCTGGGGTAAATTAAAATTCTTCATGTGGGAATCCCCTGGTGGTCCAGTGGTTAGGAGTTGGCGCTTTCACTGGTGGGCCCCAGGTTTGCTCCTTGGTTGGGGGATTAAGATCCTGCAAGCCTAGCACCATGGCCAAAAGGAAAAAAAAATCTTCAGGAAACCCAGTTTCAGAGGGAAATTTTGGGGATAGATGAACAAGATGGGCCAGGAGCAGATAACTGTTGAAGACCGGAGGCAGCAGCTAGGGTTCGCTATACTATTCTGCCTACTTTTTTATGTTTCAAAATTCCCACAATGAAAGGTTAAAAAGTGTAATGGACATGTGCTTTGAAGACATCACTGAACAATGAAAAGGCTGCAGGTAACTTCAGGCCTGCACCCACTGTGTTCTAGCCGAGGACCAGCCCTCATGCAGTGGGGACCCAAAGTTACCAGTTAGCCTCCGACATTGGGCCCTTGTCCTCTACACTTACTGCCTGCCTTGCTGACACGTCCAGAGGGAGTCCTGATCTGGGGACAGGCCTTTTCTTGTCCCCTCTATTACATAATCTCCTGGGACTCTCTCCTTTCTCCTTCTAGCGTGGTTGGTATATTAAGGCAACAGAGAAGTTGACCATTTGGGGGGTAGAAAGGACTTGACCATTGGGAAAATCAGATTTGCCCCCAGAAGAGTTAAATTCCCTGCACAATCTCAGAGAAGAGGTTTGCAAAACCACACTGCAGAGGCAGACTGGGTTTTGAGCCATTAATGAAGGAATCAGACGTTCATTTCCCTAATTAACAGGTTTCAAGGTCATGCTTCTTTCTCCTGCATGAATGCATATCCCTTTTAAAAGTCATTAAAATAATATTGCATGGAGAGGGCTTTGATCACGAACACTGAGCATCTTATTATCAGTGGTTTTCACTAATATGTCATTATGGTGGCTCTAATGGTAGCTGAGGCACCACAGTTTGTAAGTTTTATTTTTACTGTTAAGAAGTAGAATGTATTTCATATTATTCTTGTAATATTGTCACGATCATTCTCTTGCATTCTGATACATGTTCCTCAGTGTGATTGAAAGATATGGAGTTGGTGTGAAGAAAGCTGAGTGCCGAAGGATTGATGCTTTTGAACTGTGGTGTTGGAGAAGACTCTTGAGAGTCCCTTGGACTGCAAGGAGAGCCAACCCAGTCCATTCTAAAGGAGATCAGCCCTGGGATTTCTTTGGAAGGAATGATGCTAAAGCTGAAACTCCAGTACTTTGGCCACCTCATGCGAAGAGTTGACTCATTGGAAAAGACTCTGATGCTGGGAGGGATTGGGGGCAGGAGGAGAAGGGGATGACAGAGGATGAGATGGCTGGATGGCAACACCGACTCGATGGACATGAATTTGAGTGAACTCTGGGAGATGGCGATGGACAGGGAGGCCTGGTGTGCTGCTATTCATGGGGTCGAAAAAAGTCGGACATGACTGAGTGACTGAACTGAACTGAACTAGGTCACTTGGGGGAAGGTTTTGTAGGTATGAACACCATCCATTGTTTTTCTGGCAGTGGGGAGGAAAAAAGTTAAGATCCATTCTTTAGATGCCCAATTAGTGATCATCAAGTTGAATTGAACTCTGAATCTTGAAGTTTCTATTCTGAAAAAAAAGTGTAGAATAAACAGATTCCCTTCAATTCCTTTGAACAAAAGTGCAGAATAAGACAGATTCCCTTCAATTCCTTTAAACAAAAACCTCACCAAGAGGGGACAGCCTGTGTGAACAGAGGGACAAATTATTCTCTTGGCTAACACGCTTTTTCAGAAAAATCACCACGAAAAATCCTCATCAAATGCTTGTTTTATTAAAAGGTATGGATAATGATAAATCGGCCTTGGAGGAAAGGTTTATGGTTGGAGGCAATTTTATCGATTTGAACCTGGTTGGTCTCTTGGAAGCACAGCACTATTTTCAGTAAATCGATTGTGTCTGGTTTGTAAAGGCTTTGCACTACGTCTGTCCTAAGTGATATTTAAATAATTGATCACAGTTTGCATTTGTTAACGACCTTTCACTGAACTGTCATTGACCTGTGTTGGGCCACAGAGATCAGTTTTGTGGACAGCTCATTCATCTTTGTGACTTTTCTTAAAGAGCTGGTGTTTTTCTACATTCAAACCCTCTGTTAGGTGTTTAAATCAGAAACCAATAATTATGAGTCTAGCTTATTTTTAGAAATTAAAATGGGATCTGGATGAGAAATTTCTATACCTTTATAGGTACAGAAAGCCCACACGCATGCTCAGCATTCTCCCCCCCTGGTATCAGATACTGAAACTCTAGGACAGAGGAGGAAAATTAGCACCATGGATCCCAAATGGAACCCACCCCCTTTCCTCTCAAATCTGGGTTTCTGATTTAACTCATTGGAAAAGACCCTAATGCTGGGAAAGACGGAAGGCAAAAGTGGAAGGGGCAACAGAGGATAAGATGGTTAGATAGTACTATTGACTCAATGGGCATGAATTTGAGCAAACTCTGGGAGGTAGTGGAGGATGCTATCTCCCAGAGTTCACTCTGGCATGCTGCAGTCCATGGGGTGGCAAAGAGTCGGACATGACTTAGCAACTGAACAACAACAACTTCACTGAGGATGCCTGTTATTACCCTGTTTCCCCCATCACCAGTACAGGTGACCGGGTAGAGGAAGGCATGATAACAGTGTTGATGGACGGGTCTCTGAGAAGCTGGTGACCCCAGAGGGGTCCAGCCCAGGGACTTCAAACTCCAGAGATCTCCATGACAGAGGCAGTGGAGGCTGTGGCTCCAGGGTTCCTTGAGTGTTAGTGGCCTTCTGTGGGCAGAGATCCAGGTCCCTAGTGCCAGCTTCATCCAGAGCTTCTGGGCTTCATTTCTTTGAATTGATTTGCTTGCATCTGCTTCCTCCTTGTAGGAAAATGACCAAAATTTTCACTGGAGTAAATAACTTTTTGCTTTGGGAGAGCCTTGAAGGAGATCAGGCTATAGGAGATTGAAGTGAGCTATTTTTGTTCTCTATGGTGAAGTCTAGAAGGCTTGGGTTTTCTGCAGACAGCCATTGGACGGGAAGGTAGAGTTTGGATCTCAATAATGGGAGTGGATCAGTTTCCTTGGGCTGCTTTAACAAAGCACCACAATCTAGGTGACTTAAAACAACAGATTTGCATTGTCTCATTGCTCTGGAGGCTGAAGTCCAAGATTTAGGAGTTGGCAGGGCCTCTCTTCCTCTGGAACCTATGGGGAGAATCCTTCTTTGCCTCTTCCTGGCTTCTGATGAAGGGCAGGCAGTCTTGGGCATTCTTTGTTTTGCGGATGTACTGCTTTAATTCTGTTTTCCTCCAGCCTTCTTGGGCATCTTCACATCATCTTCCCTCTGTGCACATCAGCCCAATGTTTCTCTTCTTATAAGGACACCAGTCATTCTGGATTGGAGTCCACCCAAAGGATCTCATTCAACTTGATGACCCATGAAAAAGTCTCATTTTAAATAAGATCGGGGCTTCCCTGGTGGCTCAGACAGTAAAGTGTCTGCCTGTAGTGTGGGAGACCTGGGTTCAATCCCTGGGTTGAGAGGATTCCCTGGAGAAGGAAATGGCAACCCACTCCAGTATTCTTGCCTGGAAAATTCCATGGATGCCTGGTAGGCTACAGCCCATGGGGTCGCAAAGAGTCAGAGCAACTTCACTGGTTCACTGGTTAAATAAGATCACACTCTGAGGTCCTGAGTGTGAGGACTTCAACATTCTATCTTCTGAGGGAGGGTTGGGGGGCACAATTTAACCCATAAAAAGGGGGAGATTGAAGAAAATGGTTAAGGGATGGGAGGTCCAGAGGCTGGATCTCAGGAAAGCAAGCCTGGTGGTGTGGGATGACCAGAAAATGTTTAGTAATAGTAAAGTCCAACACTCGGTTTGAAGGCATTCTTAGTTCTAATCTAGAATCCCTCTGGGTTTTGCACTAGCCTCCAGTAAAATCATGTGCACAAGAGCCTCGAGCTTGTGCGAATGAGAAGAGTAGATGTATCCATATTTTGGATGAAGAGAGAATAGCTTCTACTGTATAATTAGTTGTGGGTTAGTTGTCCGGATCTTTCCCTTGATTATAACAAGATTGTCATGAGAGCAGGGTGCTTTTGCTCAACTCACAGAATGTTGCCTGGGAACTAGTAGGAGCCCAGTTAACACTTGATGAGTAGGTACATGAATGAAGCCGCAGGAGGAAAGGGAATCTTTGGGGTTTGAACTCTAACAATCACATTTGAGCACATGACTTTGTGGGTATATATGCATATTTCTTTAGAATAAATGCCTAGCAAAGGAATGGTAGTGTCAAATGGATTTCATATTTAGAACTTGAAATATATATTGTCAAATTCCCACCTGTCAATATGTTATGAATTTAAAATTCCATCTAGAAGTACATGAAAACATTTGGTTTCTTACAACAGCTTAAAACCTAATTAAACATTTCAAAATTATAATTTTTTCAAAAGGCAAATAGCTGTTTTTTGCCCCTAAAGATAAAGGTGATGCATATTCATTGAAAACATTCAGAAAATAGAGCATGAATAGAAAAATAATTTTTAAAAAGTTGAGTTTGAGAGCTGGGCTGATAATATATATTTGTATGGTAAAAGAGCACTGTCTGCTGTGTATTAACCCTCTAATACTCAAATGCCAGTAGAATGCTGGATTTCCCTGTGTTAGTGGGGCTCAAGCAATTTGAAGTATAGTGGAAAGGGCCTCCAGAAGATTGGAGAACCCAGGCACAATCCATGTCCACAGTTTTAATAATTATCTTCCACACTGGCCTTCTTGCCATCCAGGAGATGGACAATGGCCATCTGACAGAAAGCCTTTCCCTTAGTGGGTACTTGGCAAATACTGAATCAAAATGAGTAATATGAAGGAAATGTTTGCGAAGAACAAAAAGAAAGGAAGTATAATGTCCGAGTTTCTAACTTTCACTGAAATGGAGGTTCAGACAAGCCAGTTAAACCTCAGAGACCCTGACATTCTCAGCGAATAGCCCAGCATCCTTATTATAATCCTCAGGTCCTCCTCATTGGTATTCTGTCTGAGGAACTGGATCTGAGGTCCAGACTGATATCCTGACATTTAAATCTTACCCCGTGACATTTTCTCGATGCTCTGTGTAGCTATAAGGTCGTCTCAAGGGTGCGGAAGTGGCTGGGGTGGGGCGGAGCACCAATCATGTGGTCCTGGTCCTGACTGAGCATATCTGCTGCTGGTCTGTGGATTCACTAAAGATATTAAGAAATACGAGGGACTACTGAAGAAAGTGCCTCTTCAGCTCTGACATGAACTACAGCTTGGCCTGGTGGGAAAGAATGCTGAGTCAGTGTCAGATCTGTATTCTGACTTCTTCCCTGAGAAGGTTGCATGGCCTTGAACTGACTTGCCTCACTGGTCAGCAGGTCATTTTGAGAACCGATGAAAAATACATAAAAAAGTACTTTAATATTTGAGGTCACCAAAGCCACTTAATTATTTCTCATTGATATATTGTTGTTCATTCTCTCAGTAGTGTTTAACTCTTTGTGACCCCATGGGCTGCAGCATGCCAGACTTCCCTGTCCTTCAGTCTCCCAGAGCTTGCTCAAACTTATGTCCTTTGAGTCGGTGATGCCATCCAACCTTCTCATCCTCTGTCGCCCCCTTCTTCTCCTGCCCTTAATCTTTCCCAGCATCAGGGTCTTTCCCAGTGAGTCAGCTCTTTGCATAAGGTTATTGATGTGCACATAGTTGATTTATAATGTTGTGTTAATTTCTGCTATACAGCAAAGTGACTCAGTTATACACATACATACATTCTTTTTTTAAATATTCTTTTTTCCATTGTGGTTGATTATAGGATACTGAAGATAGCCCCCTGTGCTATACAGTAGGATCTTGATGTGTATCCATTCTACATATAGTAGCTTCCACCTGCTAACTCCAAGCTCCCTCTCCACCCCTCCCCCAAACCCCTCTTCTTGGCAACCACGTCTGGTCTCTGTGTTGTGAATCCAAAGCCCTTTAAATGATCACAGTGGAAACAGTTCCCCTGCTCGCAAACCACCTGCCGTATGCTTTGGAGCTGTGCCTCGGTCAGAATTGCTTCTCCTGACAAGAGGCCTCTTTTGCGGTCACTTGCTGATTCACTTTGGTGAAACTGGAGGCATCAGAATTACCCCTCTGAGCTCCTGTAGAAACTGGTCCTGGATTCTCAGCCCCTGCCTCTGTCCAGCTATAACACTGATTCATCCCTGAGGACAGGTGATCTGATGGTTGGTCTCCACCCAGGGCCTTCTCGTGAAGGACCTGCAGTTCATGGAGTGGACATATCACAGAGGGCTCACTCTGTTTGTGATTCTCTTCTGTGGAGGCTTGAAGGGCCCCGTGGTGGTCTTCTGATCATCAAAGTCCAGGCTAGGATTGGATGCTCCCTGATTCCAGGACCACATCTCCTATAACTCTGCATCTGAAGTGTGTGAGTCGGGGCTGGCCTTAGCATAATAGAAGCTCTTCTCTGGTTTACCTAACAGTCCCAGGGAGGATGGTGGGGTCTCTTAGGAGCCTAGGCTGAATGAAGCAAGATCTATCATCCTTACCACATGGCCACAGCTGCCATGGTTGTTCCCATTCCAGCCAACTAGAAGGGAGAAAGGGCAGGAGGAGAGCGAGGCCTGAGAGAGGCACACCTTCATCTTCACATCCCATGAGCTAGAGCCAGGCCTGAGGCCTCGGTCCCGGGAGGGAGGCCGGGGAACGCAGCCCACTGGTGTGCGCAGGAGGGAGATGCAGTATGTCCCGAGGAGCAGCTCTTTGCTATGTCTGGGGTCCAGTGGAGATTAGGTCCCCAACAGATGCTGCTGAATGAGTGGTTCCAGTCAAGAATTTAAGAAGTTTCTTTTTTGTAAATATTTTTTAAGATATTTATTTATCTGCAGTGGGTCTTAATTGCAGCACAAAGGATCTTTAGTTGCAGCATGCAAGATTTAGTCCCTTGATCAGAGATTGAACTTGGGCCTCTGCACTGGGGATGCAGTCTTAGCTGGTCTTAGGCCTGGACCACCAGGGAAGTCTTAAGAACCTAAGAAGTTTCTGCAGTGCCAGCAGGAATGTGATATTCAAGATATCCATCCAATGTTGTTGGTTTTCTGCCCACAGATCCTGTGTATCTCACCAGCCACAAAAGTATTTCATTTAACCCTTATTGCATTTGGGGCACTGAGCTACACATTAGAGATCTCTTGTGAATAACACCAGGTTCCTGCCTTCAAGGGCGCTTACAGCCTATGTTACTAAGTGTATCTGGTGTCTTTATACTAAAGTAGCTACATGGTCAGGGGCTTCCCAGGTGGCAGTAGTGGTAAAGAACCCTCCTGCCAATGCAGAAAACAGAAGAGACTTGGGTTTGATCTGCAGGTCAGATACCCTGGAGTAGGGCATGGCAACCCACTCCAGAATTCTTGTCTGAAGAATCCTGTGACAGAGGAACCTGGTGGGCTACAGTCCACGGGCTCACAAAGAGTTGGACATGACTGAAATGACTTAGCACACACACATTCAGCTACATTGTCATGAAAGAGCAGATACTCTTATAACCAGAGTTGCAGTTCCTCAATGAATGGATTCATCTAAAATCCTTTAAACAAAGAACCATATGTTGAAGCCCTCAATGGAATATCAATCAACATTTTTTTCTGAGATCTGCACCCCTGATTGAAAATGCATATGCACAAGTGGCCTTTTTAGAAAATTACATATCTTACAAAACAAGCAATCCAATCTTGCCCCTCCTCACAATGGAAAAGCAGAGAGGACAGCTAATCCAAGTGAAAAATAGGAGGATTTTAGTCTAATGAGAATGCCGAGCTGGATCAATTACAGACAAGTGAGCAAAGTTAGTTCTTGGGGTTTTCTTATTTCTATTTTGGGAAAGAGAATATCTTCACGTTTTCTTGCTGCCTTGTGAGGATCAGAAACGGCTCTTAATGCACTTGAATGTAATTGTGAGCCCATCTTACAGGATGTTTCCACTTAAAAAAAGATCTATTCTCAGGAACAGTGAAGACTTGAAATTTGAGAGTCCTGTGGAGAAGCAATACACAGAGGTGGAAACCCGGATGACAGAGACGGTATAGGATGAGGTCACCCAGAACATCGCCTCTCTGCACAGACACCCCTTTGGGTTGTTGTTGCTGTTCAGTCGCTCAGTCGTGTCTGACTCTTTGTGACCCCATGGACTGCCGCACACCAGGACTTTCTGTCCTTTACTATCTCCCTGAGTTTGCTCTAACTCATGTGCATCGTGTCAGTGATGCCATCCAACCATCTCATCCTCTGTGGTCCCCTTCTCCTCCTGCCCTCGATCTTTCCCAGCATCAGGGTCTTTTCCCATGAGTCAGCTCTTCACATCAGGTGGCCAAAGGATTAGAGCTTCAGGTTTAGCATCAGTCCTTTCAGTGAATATTCAGGGTTGATTTCCTTTAAGATTGGCTGGTTTGATCTCCTTTCTGTCCAAGAGGCTCTCAAGAGTTTTCTCTGGTACTACAGTTCAGCACAAAGCTTAATTTAGCCAAGAACTTGAAGGCTGATGGAAGAGAATTCCACAATCTCAGCTATACTCGCTAAGCTTTATTAAGAATAAAGCTGGTTCACATTTACACCTTCCTTGGCATCCATCTTAGAATATACAACTGCCCATCTAGCTGGTCAGTTGTAGGAGCTGGTTTAGAACTTCCCCTTTTAACTTTGGCCTGTACAAGACAATACAAGACTGGGCAGACACCTAAAATTTTTGGATCTCCTCCTCACCAAAATAGTTTTTTCTCTTTGCTTTTAAATCAGGGAGCCAGTTCAGCTTTGCCCAAGGATTATAAATTGTTACACCTCATTTTCATAACAAATTTACTTCCTTGGCTGGAGGAGAGGGACAGTAAGTAGTGAAAGAGTATTTTGTGTATAAACTGCATAATATTCTAGCATCCGAGAAATGTGTTGGCCAGAACTGAGCGTGAAGCCAAGTATAATAAACTATTTCAGGACCCTGGTGTAAAGGAAGTCCTGAATAAAAGTTGTTGAGTGACAGAATAATTTGAAGATCTTTGGAAATTTAAGTAATTTTTACTTAGAATTCTGGGAAGAAGCTTGTAAGACATTCAGAACGTCTCATTCTCTTAAAAAAAAAAAAAAAGATATCTCAGCATTTGCATGTTTTCTGATGATACCCTAAGTGGTTAAGCATTGATGATAGATGCTATTCATCAGGGTTTATTTACTCATAAGTTGTTGCCATAGAAACAACTAAATTAGATACTGAAGTCTTCTATTGCCAGGAATTCATCATCCCTTGGAAGTTTTAGAAACAACCCATCTAAATAATATCAGTGTTAGTTATATTCAGGCAAATTGCACTACTCACTCCCCACAGTTCCATTTTCTTGACAATTCATGCATTTACATGTAGAATTCTGCCTAAAGAAGGCTACCCCTTTTCTTCATTGCTTTCATAAATAAACTATGTACTAAAGCTCTCTCATTTCACTCTCATGACCATTCAAAGACATCACATCAAGGTCAGCAAATAAATGTGGATCATTAATTCATACTTTTCTCTATGGTTATATTATTGTTGAATGTTCCATATCTTTGATGAGAATATAAATTACACAAAATATGAAATTCATATCTTTCCATTTGAAGCATTCCTAGAACAGAATCATCAGCAACATGTGTGCAAATACCTTGCCTATCAAATTAGGTAAAGTTTAAGACACCATCCCCATGGTTGGTGAGGATACAAAGAAACTAGGACTTTCTTACAGAGTTAGGAGCTGCTGGGCTGCACCACAGCCTCAGAAAGAGTCCAGAGTCAGCCCCAGAGACATCAACAGTTTAATGAGTGGGGGATCTGAAGCAGGGATACTCATCTGAAGCAAGGTCCTGGAGCGACGCCCCACCATGTGTGGCAGACAGCAGGCAGGACGTGGCAGCGGTCTTCCCTCTCAGAGGGAGAGGGAGGTTACAAGTTATACAGGAAGTTGACATCAGGTTGGCTCACAGGTTGCCAGGGAAACCAGGAGAGAAGTCCTCCCCGTTTGATAAACTATCATAGTAAAGATATTCTGATCTAGAGATTAAAACAATCTCTAGCTGAGATCAAGGGTAAGTGTGTAGGCATTTACTGATTAGGCTTTATGATGAAGAGGGATCAGCCAGGAGAGTGGAGTACAGAAGACACAGGGACTGGCCCAGTAGGGGGCTATACAGAGAGCAAGAGAACAGCCATCTTGAGTGGCCTGGTCATACAAGAGTGTACATCTTTACAGATCTTCAGAGAATGACTTTGTATAAAAAAAACTTTGAAGCATGTAAATTTGGAAGAATTTTACTTCTAGGAATTATCCTATATGAGGAACCATGAATCTGCACACAGATTTTAGCTGGTTTCTACAAAATAGTGAAAAATGAAAAATACAAAACATTTAACAGCTGGGAGGGAAACCTTAGGTGTCATTTTCAGGGACTCTGAAGAACTCTGTTCTTTACGTCTCAGCACAGAAAAGAATTCTGTGAGAGGCAAAGTGATAGATAAGTGATAGATAAAAAGTGACTTTTTAGACTAGGTTTACAAGTGGATGGGTGAGAAATGCCATGCCATGCCCTGAGAACTCAGCGGCATGTTTTATAATCAGAGCAGAGAAGGGGAGAAGACCTTCTTTGTCTTTCTTGAGCAAACATCATTCTCCCATCATCAGCTCCTCCTCCAGGTTGAGCAGAGTTTTCTTGTCCCTACATGGTCAAGCTAGGTCCACAAATTGTCGTTTTTCATGTTTTCATGTGTGCAGAGAACATATCCTAAGGATCTTTAATTGCTGAGCTCTCAGGGCAGGCTGTGGGTCCCACGCAGCCACCGTTTTCTTGTTCTGGGGCAGGTCTTGTGCTTCTGCTGCCTGGTTTTGTTGCTAAGTAAGCCTGCTTGGTTTTGTGGTTAAGGAAACCTGTTCTCTTAGTAATTATTAACTTATAGGGGTCTCTCATATTTTTCATCCTTACAGTCCCCTTTGGGGATTAACTATTTAATCACCTACTTTGTCCCTTTACGCTGTCCCTATCAGAGGGTTAGGATAAAATGTAGCAATCCACAGAATGGAACAATTAAAAAATATCCATCAATTAAAAAACAATTCTAAATACATAATGTCATGGAAAATTTCATCAAATATTCATTGCAAAACATAGGTCTCAAACAGTATGATTCTATTTCTGAGAAAAAATTTTCTCTAAGACTAAGATATTCAATAAAATGTTAATAGTACTTGATCTTGTAGGATTCTCAAGGATTTTGATTACTTGCTTTTTTCTTGAATTTTCTATGAAAAAATGGAATTTGCATGTAATTCACATAACTCTTAATTAAACAATTTAATTAAAAATATGCATTCCCAATGGAAGTGCAAAGTTGGATGGAAGATAGTGCTGTGGGTCTGACTCCTGGTGAGAGATACCCTGGGGACAAGAGGGGCCAAGGTAGACTGGACTAGAGTCTCCTGAAGTCTTAGACTTTGAATCTATACATATGGCTCTGTTGGGTCTATTTGAAGCTTAAATGTGGTTAGTGAAAAATGCTGTCTGATTTTTTAGAGGAAACAGTATATATCTGTATGTGTGAATGTGCATGCCCCAGAGTTAGTGTTAATATTTTAATTGTATAAAGGATTAATTTATTGAAATGTATTTTCTGCCCTTGATGTGTGCTGGCTTAGCAGCAGCTAATTCATTTTTTAAGATGCCAAGACTGAATTTTCCTAAGGGAGGATGGGCCTGCATCTTCAAAAGTGTCAACTTCTAACTACAGAGATTTTAAAAGAAAAAGGGCTGTGATGCTTTTAGTGTTTATCTAAAAGCATTTGTTTTGCATTTCAAGTAACTAAGAGATTCACACTGCCTCTTCCCACCCCTTTTTTCCTATTGATGGCTAAGGAACATGAAACCCCCAAAGTATTCCAGAGAGAGAGAGGGAGAGAAGTGGAACTTATTTGCCATAAACCTTTCAAATGCAGAGGAAAAGGCTGTGTTTGGGGATAAAACAAGAGCAGAGACTGCCCATGTGGTCATGCCTCACCAAACCAGGCAAAGACCACAGGAATGGGTGCATTTTACCTGTCCACGATCATTTTGACTCATTGGAAAAGACCCTGGTGCTGGAAAAGATTGAAGGCAAAAGGAGAAGGGGACGGCAGAGGAGGAGATGGTTAGGTAGCATCACTGACTCAATGGACATCAATTTGAGCAAACCCCAGGAGACAGTGAAGGACAGAGGAGCCTGGTGTGCTGCAGTCCACGGGGTCCCAAAAAGAGTCAGACACGACTGAGGGACCGGACAATGACAACAGCATTCCTGCTTCCATGACTGTCCGCTCCAGTCCCTGAATTTGCAATAGTGAAGCCCGAATTAAAGAGACCTGCTGGGCCAGTGCAGATGCTGGAGTCCCACAGGAGGGAGGGAAGGAGGGCGTTTGTCTGTGAACAAGATTCCCACCATCCCGGAGAGAGAGGATTCCTTGGGGAGCTGCCTAACCCGCCCCTGCTCACTGACACATTACTCCAGCCACCTGGTGAAGACTTCCATGTGCTGCTACAGACTTCGCAAACTTGAAATTCTGGTGCGTGTTGTAAAGTTACCTTGTGGAAGGTGTGAACCAGTTAAAATTGCTCACACCAAAACAGAGCATTATCATAAAAAAAAAAATTGGTTCATACAGTAGGTAAGACAGAGGAGCTTGGTGTGCTACAACCCATGGGGTCACAAACAGCTGGGCACAGCTTAGAGACTAAACAATAACCAAAGCTCCTTTCGTGTTTATGGTTTTATCCAACTATTTTCCCAAAGTGTCTGGTTTTGTCCCTTGTAGGTTCACTCTTGCGGTGATAGTCTCTTGATTATTGATTTGTAAACTTTTTCTTATATAAGAAGAATATTAACTTTTGTCATTTTTGTTATAAATAATGAACCATTGATCTTTCAACCATTAACTCTGAGATAGTTTGGTCAGAAATGATTACTATTGAGCTGTTTATGTTTTTAAACATATCCAGCAGGGGTTTCCTTTAAGAGTTTTTGGTTTGGTAGTTATACTCAAAAATTTATCTTACTCTAAAATTATAGAATTATTCACTTAAACTTTCCCCTGATGGTTTCATGGTTTTATCTTTTTGAATACGTAAGTTCAATTTGTTACTGTCAATGGGCATGAGTTAGTTTAGGATCTAAACTTTTTATTTTTCCTTAAATGATTTTTTAAATTTTCCTAATACTGGATTTCTTTCTCATTTTCTTGTTGATTTAAATTCATATGGATGTTTGGGCCTATTAGAGGTCCTTCTGTTTGTTCGAGTATTAATAGTGTGTGCACTAAGTCACCTCAGTTCAGTTCAGTTGAACTGCTCAGTCGTGTCTGACTCTTTGTGACCCCATGAACCACAGCACACCAGGCCTCCCTGTCCATCACCAACTCCCGGAGTCTACCCAAACTCACTGAGTCGGTGATGCCATCCAACCATTTCATCCTCTGTCGTCCCTTTCTCCTCCTGCCCTCAATCTTTCCCAGCATCAGGGTCTTTTCAAATGAGTCAGCTCTTCACATCAGGTCGCCAAAGTATTGGAGTTTCAGCTTCAACATCAGTCCTTCCAATGAATATCCAGGACTGATCTCCTTTAGCATGGACTGGTTGGATCTCCTTGCAGTCCAAGGGACTCTCAAGAGTCTTCTCCAGCACCACCAGTCAAAAGCATCAATTATTCAGTGCTCAGCCTTCTTTATAATCCAACTCTCACATCCATACATGGCCACTGAAAAAATCATAGCCTTGACTAGACAGACTTTTGTTGGCAAAGTAATGTCTCTGCTTTTGAATATGCTGTCTAGGTTGGTCATAACTTTCCTTCCAAGGAGTAAGTCGTGCCCAGCTCTTTGTGACCCTGTGGCTGTAGTCCACCAGGCTCCTCTGTCCATGGGATTTTCCAGGCAAGACTACTGGAGTGGGTTGCCATGCCCTCCGTCACTGCATCTTCCAGACCCAGGGATCGAACCCACGTCTCTTTATGTCTCCTGCATTGGCAGGTGGGTTCTTTACCATTAGCACCACCTGGGAAACCCCATTAATAGTACTGTAGCTCTCCGATTATTTTAGAGATTGTTACAGCATGCCCCAATCACTGCTTTTCTGTTTTGAAATTTGTTTGACTGTTATGTTTTCTTCCAACTTAAATTTAAATTTATATGATCTTTACTTGTTTTCAGGAAGGGCCCTGTTTAGTATATGCTGCTGCTGCTGCTGCTGAGTCGCTTCAGTCGTGTCCGACTCTGTGCGACCCCATAGACGGCAGCCCACCAGGCTCGCCCGTCCCTGGGATTCTCCAGGCAAGAACACTGGAGTGGGTAATAGGTGCTAAACAGAATAATGCGCCCCCAACTCCAAAAAATGTCCGTGTAAATCTTCAGAGCCTGTGAACACGGTAACTTACATGGCAAAAGGCTTTTTGTAGATGTGATCAAGTTAAAATCTAGATACAGAGAGATTATGGATTGTTTCGGGGGAGGCAATGTAATCACAAGGGTCTTTTTAGATGGAAGAGAGGCAGAAAAGGAGAGTCAGAGGAACTGTAATGACAAAAGATGATCAGAGAGATATAACTTTGCTGGCTTTGACGGGGGGGTGGAAAAATCACAAGACCTGGAGTGCAGATGAGTTCTAGGAATTTGAAAATGCAAGGAAAAGGAATCTTCTCTAGACACTCCAGAAGGAATGCAGCCCTGCTGACACCTTGATTTTAGGTCTTGTGATTTATAGGACTGAAAAAGAGGAAATCTGTGTTGTTTTGGCCACTGAGTTTGCAGTAACTTGTTAAAGCAGCAATAGGAAGCTAAAACAATAGGAAGCTAAAACAATACACCTTCTTGCTGTTCAGTCCCTAAGTCATGTCTGACTCATTGCAACCCGATGGACTGCAGCATGCCAGGCTTCCCTGTCCATCACCAACCCCTGGAGTTTACTCAAACTCATGTCCATTGAGTCGGTGATGCCATCCAACCATCTCATCCTCTGTCATCCCCTTTTCCTCCTGCTCTCAATCTTTCCCAGGATCAGAGTCTTTTCCAATGAGTCAGCTCTTCACATCAGGTGGCCGAAGGATTGGCACTTCAGCTTTAGCATCAGTCCTTCCGATGAATATTCTTTCTCAATTCTGTATCTGAGAATTTATATGTTACTCTCAAAAATAAGCAATAGCTTAAGTTATAGAATACTTGGGTTACAATACTTTGCTTTCAAAATCGTAGATATTGATGTGTTGGTTTTTAGCACTTTGTACCAGGAAAGATAAGGTTGATGCTAATCTGACTATGTGATCACTTTTCAAATGTTTTTCTGGATGCACAAAATAAATGCTCTTTACTCTTGAAATACATCATCACTGGGTGTGGATCTCCTTTCATTTATTTTTCTTGGTGTTAGTGGGCCTTACAATTTGAGGATTTGCAACTATCTTCAGCTAAGAGATTTCTTGTATTATTTCTATGAGAATTGCTTCTATGCTCTCAACATTTTCTGCTTCTAAGAATTTCTTTTATGTTTAGAGTTGATTTCTTATCTCTATTGTTTAAATTTTATTTTATAATGAACTGCTCTCATATAGTATTTTATTACAGTTTAGCTCTGATTAACCATGTCTTCCTATACTTTTCAGGGCAAAATGAAGCAAGAAACCACAGAAATAAGAAGCACATAGAGATCACAACTCATGAATTCATAGTACAGATGCTGCAATTTAAGAGACATTAGGCTATTCTCTTACTTTTATACCATCTAAAGTTCACTTCATATTTGTGTTATTTTGTATGAACTTATTTCTTATATTTAATTAATGTGATTACTAGAAAACTAATTTCATAATTTGCATTTAATAGCTAAGTGAAAACAAAGATAAATACGATAAAGCTGATTGAGCTATTTTTGCTTTCTGCTTTGGGAACTTCCACCTAAAAGCATTTATAATAAATCATATGTTCAAGTGAAAAGTGAAAGTGTTAGTCATTTTCAGTTATGTTCGACTCTTTGTGACCCCATTGACTGTATCCCACCAAATTTTTCTGTCCATGGGGTACCCCGGGCAAGAATCCTGGAGTTGGTTGCCATTCCCTCCTCCAGGGGATCTTCCTGACCCAAGGATGGAACACAGGTATCCTGCACTGAGCCACAAAGGAAGCCGTGTCTAAATACACAGCCAAATGAAGGGAGATAGTTAGAAATGAAGACCACCAAAGGTATCAGGACTTCCACAGAAAGGACTCACAAAAGGCTTCTTTATATTACAGAGGTCTTCATTACAAAGACAGTGTTGATATGACTCCTGACTTCCCAGGTGGTGCTAGTGGTAAAGACCTGCCAGCCAACGCAGGAGAACTAAGAGACTCGGGTTCAATCCCTGGGCTGGGAAGATCCCCTGCAGAAGGAAATGGCAGCCCACTCCAGTATTCTTGCCTGGAGAATCCCATGACAGAGGAGCCTGGTGGGCTACAGTCCACGGGGCTGCAAAGAGTAAGACACGACTGAGCGACTTAGCACACAGCACACCAACAAGAACAACCAGCCCATGCCTAAGCTTGTTTTGAACCAGACTTAAACACTTACATGATCAGCAGTGTGACTTTCTCGATTCAAATGGTTGCAATTTCTCATCTGGCTTATTATGAGAGACCACTACATGAAAAATTGGTGAATGATTTCAATAGACAGTTCACCAAAGAAGACAGACCACGACCATTAAGCTCATGAAAAGATGCTCAACATCATTAGTGCTCAAGACAATGAAAATTGAAACCACAAAAAACCACTTCAGACTCAAAAGTGAAAAATACTGACAGCACTCGATGCTGACCAGTCTGTGAAGGAACTGGAATTCTGACATACCACTGGTGAGAGTGTAAATCAATACAACCACTTTGTAGAACTGCGCAGCTTCTTACAAAGTTGAACATAAACTTGCCCTGTTTCAGCGAATCCTCTCCTAGGTATTTACCCAAGAGAAATGAAAACATATGTCTCCAAGAATCCTTGCACAAGGATCTTCATAGCAACTTTATTTATTACAGCCCAAACCTGGAAAAAATCCAAATGTTCATTAGCAAGAGAAATGACAAACAGATTGTTGTTTATTCATACAATGGAATATGTCTCAGCAATGGAAAGAAATAAGCCACTGATGAATTGTGAAGACATATGGTGAGCAGAAGAAGCCAGACAGTTACTTACTGTATAGTTCCATTTAGATGAAGTTCGAGTACAAGCAAAATTAATTTATGATGAGAGTAATCAGGATGGTTTCCTCTGGAGCAGGGATTGACTAGAAAGGAATACAAAAGAACTTACTAGGGTTTTGGAATTCTTTTCTATCCACTTGTAGGTCAAAACTCATAGACCCCCAAACACTAAAGACTTGTGCATTTCCTTGCAGTTCAGTAAAAATAAAGACATTTATACAGAACACACTGTTTAATTTATTGTTTATATTTTTTTTGGCAATTTTACTCTGTACTTAGCAAAACTTTTCAAGGCGCAGACTCAGATTTTTCTGAAATACAAATCTTTTTCTCTCATATATTATTACTTCTTTCCCATGGATTCAGACCTCTTCCGCAGAAAATCCAATTTCCCATACAGCTTTCACAGTCTCCAGTGTTTGATTTTTTTTTTTTTTTTTGTCCTTCTCATTTGCATTCCGTGAGAACTTCTCAGTTGGTTCTTCACATCACAGATGTTGATTCTTTTTACTGCTTTGATGTACAGATTTTAATTCTGAAATTTTATCTAGAGTCTCTAATAAAACTCTCTCAGTGCAGGCAGCTCCTATTCTATTTCTCTTGCTGAGACAGAAGCTAAAAGTACAGGCTTTGAAATCTGACTGATCTTGTTTGTCAATATGGGCTTCAGACTGTATGTGTAACTTTGGGCAAGTTAATTCAATTTAATAAGGCTCTTTTTTTCCTCATCTGCAAAATGAGGACCTTAGTTGTAACAGCTTCACAGTGTTCTTGTAACAATTTGGTAGATGATTCTTGTACAATAGCACAACTCAAGGCACAGAACACTGAATAGCTACTAGCCTTCACCATTATCTGAAGCATCAGCATGGCTACCTTTCTCCTGGCAACCACGTTTTGGTCCCAAGCTATTAACTACTCACTTAATATGTGTTTAACACATTGGTTGACACATGATAGCTGTCCAGTGAACATCTGTTGACAAAAATAGATAAATTTGCTCCTTCACTTTACCATATACCCTGATATTATACTGTAGAGTTACCAAGTTTGGTTGTCAGTGAAACCCAATAAATTAATGCAAAATCTATTCCTGAAACAAGTTTCACAATAACGAAACAATTTCTTTACCCAGGAAAATATAGTGACCATGTTAACCTGACAGTGCTTGAATAATTAACCCATCAGGAATGGAAAACAAATTCCACATTACATTTTTTTTTTCAGACATATATACATTTTAACAGTACCACATTAGAATTAATTGTCATGAGATTGGGTGGTGGGAAGCTTTGTGTCAATAAGTTATTATTTTATTTATTTCTTTCAGATTTTTTATATTTTCCAGCTCATTTCATTTTTTTTCATTAAATCTCAAAATAAGTGGTTGAAGACATAATAAAGAAAGGCCCCTCATATTGTAAAGTTTAAGTAAATCCCAATCTCAAAAGGACAGGTACATCTCAGGTTTTAATTTTCAAATTCCAACTCAAATATCCAGTTGTGAGCTTTTGTCTCTGTGGGCAGGAGAAATCAAGATCTCTCCCCATAGACTGATCCATCAGTTGAAGCCCAAAGCATTGATTGGCCAACACCTTTACAAGCTCTCATCTTTACACCCTAAGTGCCAATAACCCCAACACTTGGTCTGCTTGGCAGTGTCTACTGAAGGCCAAGCTTTGGTGGGGCCCACTGGGGTCTTTCCAGTTCCTGCTGACTACCGTATGTACCATCACCAGCCAGCCAAAGCTAACGTTGGCACTCAGGATTGTCCACACCTCTACCACACCGGGGTCTTTCTCTCCTGGAGCAGAGGAGACCGTCCTCAAGGACACATTTACCAGCACCACCTTCACCTCCAACATGTTGCCAACTCCATTACTGTGTCCACGTGGTCAGGATCATACCTTCTGTCTTCCTTCCATAGAGTCCTGAGCAGCAGAGACCATTCCTGTATCTTGAAAACATCTCTCTATCCTTGGCACCTCCCCAGTGATTCATCCATCTGATGCAAAGGATTTCCTTTTCCCCACCAGCCCAGTACAGTGCCAGAAGTGTGGAATAGATACTTACCAGGGATGATTTTGTCACGGCTTCCCTAAGCCCTGAGCAGCTCTAATCACTGGGTATACCAGTTATCTATTGCTGCATATGGAATATCCCCCAAATTTATTAACTCACTTTCTGAGGGTCAGAAAGCCAGGAAAAGCTTGGCTGGGTGGTTTTGGCTCAGGATAGCATCCCTCCACTTCCCGCACCATGTGGCTGTTGCAGGAGGATTCAATTTCTTGCTCTGTGGACCTCTTCTTGGGGTTCTTATGACATGGCTTCCCCCAAAGGAAGAGATGTAAGAGATAGGTGAGCACACCCAAAATGGAAGCCACAGAGTCTTCTATATCTCATCTCTGAAATTACATCCCTTGACTTTTGCCATATTCTGTTCATTAGGTATGAGTTATTGAGTCCAACCCATACTCATGGGAAGGATAATTAAGCTCCATTTTGTGAAGAGAGGAATATCTCGAATTTTTGGACACATTTTAAAAATCACCATCTTGGGTTAACACGTGTATCTCCTCAGCTGTATGAAAATACTGCCATGTGAACTCATAACATGTGCCTGCTAAGTTGCTTCGGTCGTGTCCAACTCTTTGCAGCCCTGTGGACTGTAGTATGCCAAATTCCTCTGTCCATGGACTTCTTCAAGCAAGAATACTGGAAAGGGTTGCCATGCCTTCCTCTAGGAGATCTTCCTGACCCAGGGATTGAACCCATGTCCTCTGTAGCTTCTGCATCACAGGTGGATTCTTTACCACTGAGCCACCAAGGAAGCCCCACAACGTGTGAGCTTATGTCATATCCTAGAATGTGAGATTCCTGCGTGGAAAAACCCACTCCTCAGAGCTGGGCCTTCCCAGAGGGGGTCCATTGCTTTTTCAGCCTGTGATCCATTTGGGGTCCTCTTTAACATTATACTAATGGGTCCCTGATAGTAGAACTAAATAATTATTTCAGTGCAAAAGGGAGAGACCATGAAAAAGACCAAGAACCAGGCAAAAATAGTGTATTGCTCCAGCGACATAATGGATTAGCTCTTGGTCTACAGAGTGATTCATTGCCCTGTCATGGCCTCACTGATCTGGAAAGAAAGTCAAGTCTCTAAACTGTCTAGAAAGTGAGCTGTTTTGGATGCGGGTCAAACCCAGAAGAGACAGGCTGTCCTGACAAGTCTGAGGAGCAGTTGAAAGGATTGTACAGCAAATCTCAGAGTTTTGATGGGGACTAGAGCAGTTGGAGTGTTTTTGAAAAATGAACACAATTTAAAGTATTCCTATTTTCGAATGTCTTCTTCCTGTTGAAATGATTCTTTCCTGGTCATCATAACATGCTGTATGGAGTCTTGCTCTTCTCATCAGGAGCATCAGTTCATGGTGCTATTAGATACATCCTGGGAGACGTCCTAACCCGCCTTGCAGTTGCTAGGATAAAGTAAATAGGGTTAATAAAAGAGATGGTTTATATGAAGTATGTCTGGGCTTCCCTGGTGGCTCAGTGGTAAAGAATCTACCTGCAATGCGGAAGTCGCTGGAGATGCAGGTTCTATCTCTGCGTTGGGAAGATCCCCTGGAGGAGGGCATGGCAATCCACTCCAGTATTCCTGCCTGGAGAATTCCATGGACAGAGGAGCCTTTTGGGCTACAGTCCATGAGATCATAGAGTTAGACACGACTGAAGTGACTTAGCAGGCGCAGACGCACATGAAGTATGTCCAGGGGTTGCTGTGGAGAAATGTTTCCTAAAGCATGTTCCACAGAACACTGGTCCCATGCATTACTCCGTGAGTAGAAAATTGTTTGGTACAATAAACACATGAAACATTGCATAAAGCATCTTCTCTTAGAAATGTTTGATCTCATTACCATATTAAGGCATATGGTTACTCTAACAGCAAAAAAACTCCTTCTCCTCTTCTTTGTTATTGTTATTACTGTCATTAAACTTTGTTTTAACCCAGTATTTCTCAAAATTTTTTTTTCAATGAAACCACCTTATCTGTGGAATACATGGAACTGTATATTAAAAAAAATACATATGTTTAAATTCATTTTGAACTGATTACATTGTTGTCAGAAAACATGCTCTGTCAGATGTGGAATGTTTTTGTTTTGAGATTTTCTTTTGGGTCTACAACATGTTCAATTTTTGTAGATATTCCATCTGTACATGAGAAGAATGCCTATTTCCTCCTTGTTGAATGCTAGGAAGAATGTATATTTCCTCAATGCTGAATGCTTTTGAGCTGGGTTTATTAACCAGCATTGAATAGATGTTATACACCTGTACTAATGTTTCTGCCTTTCTGACATATCAGTAATTGAGAAGGATGTGTTGAAATCTTCATCCCTGGTGTAGAGTGTGTCCATTTCTTCTGGTAGTTCTACCTATTATTGCCTTATATATTTTGTAACTATTTCAGTTCAGTTCAGTTGCTCAGTCATGTCCGACTCTGCGACTCCAGAAATCGCAGCACGCCAGGCCTCCCTGTCCATGACCAACTCCCGGAGTTCACTCAGACTCACATCCATCGAGTCGATGATGCCATCCAACCATCTTATCCTCTGCTGTCTCCTTCTCCTCCTGCCCCCAATCTCTCCCAGCATCAGAGTCTTTTCCAATGAGTCAACTCTTCCCATGAGGTGGCCAAAGTACTGGAGTTTCAGCTTTAGCATCATTCCTTCCAAAGAAATCCCAGGGCTCATCTCCTTCAGAATGGACTGGTTGGATCTCCTTGCAGTCCAAGGGACTCTCAAGAGTCTTCTCCAACACCACAATTCAAAAGCATCAATTCTTTGGTGCTCAGCTTTCTTCACAGTCCAACTCTCACATCCATACATGACCACTGGAAAACTGTAACTATTTAGGGTAATACAAATTTAGAATTGTTACACCAATATACAGTTGCCATTCTTATTCCTAACAATAGCTTATGTTGTCTGATGTTTTAACAGCTTCTGCAGATATCGCTAGTATTTGCCTGTATCTTTAATTCATTTGCTTCTAATTTACAGAATCCTCATGCTTTAGGTAGATCAGATCAGATCAGATCAGTCATTCAGTCGTGTCCGACTCTTTGCGACCCCAGGAATCGCAGCACGCCAGGCCTCCCTGTCCATCACCAACTCCCGGAGTTCACTCAGACTCACGTCCATCGAGTCAGTGATGCCATCCAGCCATCTCAC
>NW_011495036.1:413423-413554 GCF_000754665.1 Bison bison bison
CTTGATTCCAGCTTGTGTTTCTTCCAGTCCAACATTTCTCATGATGTACTCTGCATAGAAGTTAAATAAACAGCGTGACAATATACAGCCTTGACGAACTCCTTTTCCTATTTGGAACCAGTCTGTTGTTC
>NW_011495036.1:413654-432830 GCF_000754665.1 Bison bison bison
TTTCTTGTGATCCACACAGTCAAAGGCTTTGGCATAGTCAGTAAAGCAGTAAGTCTCATTTAAATAGGCCATAGTAGATTTTGTTTACTTACTGAAACACTTTGTATTTTCAATGGAAAGTTTATTTTTATCTTCTGTGATTATTATGTATGAAGGCTTCTTTTTCCTCTTTCCTCTTCCTCTTCTCCTTCTTCTCCCCTCCCTCATTTTCTTCTTTCATTTTTCCCCTCTTCCAGTTTGAAAGTGCTACTCTTTACTATGTTTTTAGCAGTAATATTTTAAATTCAGGCCTATGAACTTCACATCTGGAGAATTTATTCTGTAGTTTGTTGCTTGCTGCTTCACTCACAGTGGCTTATTTCTTTGCCTTTATGTAACTGATTCTGAATTTATTTTCATGTGCACATAATCTGAGGCAATCCCAGGGATTTCTGTTGGAGATGTTTTTGTCCAAAGAGGACCCTTGGCAGGGAGCTAAGGGCATCACCACTTGGGACCTTGTACCTTCCCACTCACCACTCCTTCCTGAGTCCCAGGCTTGCTCTGCCTCCCTCCCCAATCTTGCAGAATGAATTTCACTGAAAAGAAGCTGAGAACATGAGGGGAGGGGGAAGTCAGTTGTTTCATTGACCAAATCTCCCCCAGTGTGTTCAGTGGTTATAGTGGGTTTTCCAAGACTTTGATGGATTTGGTGCTCAGATGACTTTGCATCTTGGCTAAGACATGATGAGTGAATTACTGTTTTCCTAAGAAAGCCACACTTTCAAGAAGAGCCTGAAAGAATGGGGGGGAAAAGCCATATGTATGGTGAAACCTTCTTTATGTGTGATGATGTATTAACAGGATGACTCACAAACTATGTTTTTTCCAGGAATGTTCCTCAAAGAAGCCAATATCCAGTGGAAAGTCTCAACAGTTTCAATGTGGATTTAAAATAAAGATGTTAAACTAACCATTATCTAACCACTCAAGAGGATCTCAAAAATTTATTATAAATCACTTTAATCTGGGAGACAATGTTATGCTCAATGCATGTTTAAATTCAATCACAACAGATTTAACAATATGACACAAGATGAAATAACCTAATGTAATTTCTGTTTATGCTGAGTAGCTTGATAAGAAAGACCATTTTCCCCCCTATTTGAATAATGAACACAGGAGAGATGAGAAATTAAATAGCAACCTTAATTTTGTCATTCTTGCTAAATTTAAGTGTGTTTCTTAATGAACCAAGTTCAGACATGAGAGTGGCAAAATCAAATAAACCCACATCACGGATTGAAGCCTGTAATCTGATCTCAGCTTTGCCACAGCCTTCTCACGTGACTTAGGAAAGTGGCCTCTGTTTCCGGATACCAGCCGAAGAATGGCAAGATTGTTATGATAAGTATGCATTGATTATTACACATAAGGAGTGGTCAAGAATGATCCAAAACCTTTAATTTTATACCTGATGAAATCCAGACTTTAAAAAGTGGAGAGAGTGATTTGTTCAAAGTTTCTCAGCTAGTGTTAACCAAATCTTGCAGTGGTTGAAGCTATTTTGTTGAAAGAAAGAAAGGGAGAATGAACAGAGAGAGGGAAGCACAGCAGCCATCTTGTGATCATGAGACTGAAAGGCACAGGCTGATGATGAAAAAGCATAATGAAAATAGCCTGGATTCTCTGAAGCAGCCATAATATTCTTGGATGTCTTACCCTCCATCTTTTCATTACCTGAAAAAAATTCACCCAAGCCTCTACTAAACAGATTTCATTTATTGTATCTAAACAGAATTTCTAACTGATATCTAAAGTCTGCCTTGTGTAGACATGTGTTTGTTATACTGTTTTAAAGATCACTATATGTGGTCGGTCAATTAGTATTTTATTTATAGTGCAGAATAATGGTTAGGAGGCAATTGGCATTCCCATGGTGGTACAGTGAATGATCTCAAAATCCTTTTCTCATGTTAACTCTGCTTGAGAATTTTTCCAAGAAAAAATCCTATCATAGTTAAAACTTATGTATAAATATATTTATTACAAAGCCGCTTAAGTCACTAAATTTTTGGAAACAGTTTAATATGTAAAGATAAGACAGTATGGTGCCTCAGTAGAGTGGAATGGGCTATAGTCATTAAGCACTGTGCTTTCAAAAGAGGTTCCTAATGGCAAAGAAAGATGCATGTGTTGCATTATTAAGTCAAACATACACAGTGCAAACTATGGTTTTAATATGATGACAACTGTTACTGAGCAAACTTGGGTCCGCTTGCCCACACCCTGTAGAACCAATCTACTGACTCTGGTTGTGGTGAAGAGAAGTGCAGGGGTTACTGCATGTGCCAAGCAAGGCGTCCAGAGCTTCAAAGGCCCAAACTCCCCGAAGGCTTTCAGGGACAGATTTTCAAAGACAAGGAGGGACTTGTATTATGTATCAGTTCAGTTCAGTCGCTCAGTCGTGTCCAACTCTTTGCGACCCCATGGACTGCAGCACGCCAGGCTTTCCTGTCCATCACCAACTCCCCAGAGTTTGCCCAAACTCATGTCCTTTGGGTCAGTAATGCCATCCAACCATTGCATCCTCTGTCATTTCCTTATGTATTATGCATAATCAGCTCATAGACGTTCTTCTGATTGGTTGCTGGTGAGGTAATTAGGAGTCAACATTATCAGCCTTCTAGTTCCAACCAGCCTGGGGTCTAGGTCCTGGTAATCAGCATACAGTTAACTTCTTCCATATGGTAGGGGGTTCCAGTAGCTGCAAAACAGCTCAGAGGATAATGTTCAGAATATTATCGATAGCCCTAGAGGAGGAACCAAAAGTCCTAGACTTTGTTTAATGGCTCAGCTACTATTATTTTGTTTTGCTTAACTTTTTCTTTCTTTCTGCATTTTCTCACTTCTCTGATTAAATTTACTCTTTGGAACTTGAAGAGGGCTTAGGAGGCTGAAATTTTTCTACAGACAAGAGGTAGGGAACATGATTTGGGGAGGGGGTGGTCTGTCCTCACAAGGCCTCATAGGTTTCTGCTCAATTACACAACCGTGTTAAAATTCACGAGACAAGTCATGAAAAATATAAAACTCACTGTCATCGGTTGGTGCATATGTGCCTGTTTTATAGTTCTTCTTTATGTTTTCCTATATTTTGCAAATTGTTTACAATAAGCGCAATTAGAAGGAAAAAGATCATTTTGTCCTTAAGATAGTTTCAATTTCTTCTTCATTTTTTTTCCTCCAGAAGTTCATCTTTAACAAAAACTCTCTAAATAGGTCTTAAACAGGGTAAAATGGACTGTTTTGCAACACATTCGGGAATTCAGAAGGGCACAAACTCTAAGAAGGGTTAAGTTAAGTCCTACACAACACTCACTATCCAGCCTTGCCTAAATAAGCAAGTGTCTTACTAGAGATCACAGCCAGTTTAAGCACCTGAGCCCAGGCCCCTGTGTAGCCCCCTGAGATGTCAGAATCCCATCTAGTCCCATCTGCATCCATCTCCCTTGCCTTCTGGTCTTCAGCAGAACAGCTCTTTAGCACCCATCGCCCTGGGTCTCTTGGACATTGTGGGTCTTGCTCCATCAAGTTTCACCTCCTGACTGTAAATAATGATGCTCTCCTTCCTGGTGCCAACTTCTTGGTCAATGGCTCCAAGTAACCCCAGCCTCTCTCATTCTCTCCCTGGGGCATATACTGGCTGTTTCATGGGTTTTTCACCAGCACAGAGGGTTTGGGGATGCTCATGGCTCTTGCTGGGATCATATCTAGAAGGCAATTTCACACAGATGTACAGAGAAGAAGCAGGGACTGGATGATCCCTGTGGTGGTGATGGTGGGGGAAGGGTTTACTGCAGAGCAGAGTCAACCTCAGGGCACTGACATATGAACTTGGACTTGAATTTGACATATGAACTTGGTGTGATGAGAGCTCACCTGCTGTATGTTATGTCTGCCTGGTTTATACATGGAAACTATCTCAGATTTTTCTTCCTCCCTTTGACCTGAAGACAGGAGATGCCACCGCATTTAAAAAAAACGATGCCAGGCAATAGCACGTTTACTCCTTAATCATTTTTGAACTGACAGCTCATCCCTCACTTATTTAAAAGGTTCGGCCCTGACAAGTAAAAGACATTCAATAGTGAGAAACATTTCTAATAACGGGAAATGGAGAGTGAATCACATACCAGGGCCCCTAGGCTGGTTGGCCATAGAAGCCTCAGAAGCATGTTTCAACTTTGTTATTCATTCAAACTGCCACCGTTCGTCCCTTTTGTACCAGTTCCAACTCCTATGCTTCAGGTTGATTGTTCTGAGGCAGAAGGCTGGCCAGAACCAATAAGAGGCCTGACTTTGGATTCAGACGCCTGCTAAGGCTGGCCCGAAACACCATACTTTTGAGGCTTATTCACAAGTGAAACATACTTGGGGAAGCGACTTATGGAGAAGCACATTTCAGTGGCGATTAGGATTACAGGCTAACTTTAGTCAACTGGTTTCAACACATACCAAGGCAATAGACTTTCTAGATGTATCATTTTCAGTATATTCACTTACCCCAGCGTCTGCCTTTGGCCACGGTTCCTCGTCCTAGAAAAGCTGTGGTGAAAAGGTTTCCACAAGGGGTTGAAAGTGGGAAATGTGAGGACTCTGAGAGGTCACGGGATCTGAGAGAGAGAGTCATCAGTCCAAATGGTTCATCAGAGCGCGTTCAGCCTCCAGGGGGAACCGTGCCTCTTTTCTGTGAATCCTCTGTACCTCTTGGCCTCCAAGTCTTCCCAAGAACCCATCTTCTGATCTAAGACTGGGTAGCACATGCCTGTAACCAAGGAAATAAAGCAGAATTAATTAAACCACCACTAGAGGAAGTCTTTGTCAAGTGTGAGTCCATAGTTAACAAAACACTGCACTCAGTATGGCCAGCTTGGCTTAGAAACTATAGATAGAAAACACTCCACATGAAAATCCAGAATGATTAGCTCTGGATGGTGATTTCTATGATATTTTATATTTATTTATTTGTTTGTTTATTTTGATGTAGACCACTTCTAGGGCTTCCCAGTTTGCACTAGTGGTAAAGAATCTGCCCTCAATGCGGACGGTTTGATCCCTGGGTTGGGGAGATCCCCTGCATAAGGAAATGGCAACCCACTCCAGTATTCTTGCCTTGAGAACACCATGGAAAGAGGAGCCTGGCGTGTTATGGTCCGTGGGGTCTCAAAGAGTCAGACACGATTTAGCAACTTAGCAGGCACACACACAGATCATTCTTAAAGTCTTTATTGAATTTGTCACAATGTTGATTCTGTTTTGGTTTTTTGACCGCAAGGCACGTGGGGCCTTAGCTTCCCGACCAGGGATCCCAGCATTGGCCGGTGTCCTAACCACTGGGCTGTCTGGAAAGTCCCTCTGATTTTGAAAATTGATCTGTGTTTGTTAACTATGTACAATACAATTAAAACACCAAATTCTTTAAAAAGGAGAAAACCTTATGGAAACTCACATCACATATGGAAACTCACATATGCAAAATAGATTGCCAAGGGGAATTTGCTGTGTGGCTCAGGAAACTCAAACAGGGGCTCTGTATCAACCTAGAGGGATGGGAGGGAGGTTCAAAAGGGAGGGGATATATGTATACCTGTGGCTGACATGTGCTGAGGTTTGATAGAAAACAACAAAATTCTGTAAAGCAATTATCCTTCAATTAGAAAATAAACGAATTTTTTTTTTAAAGGAGAAAACCAGGGAAGCCCTGGTGACTCAGTGGTAAAGAATCTCCCTTCCAGTGCATGGGACATGAGTTCAATCCCTGGTCCAAAAGATCCACATGCTGCGGGGAAACTAAGCCTGTGTGCCACAGCTGTTGCACCTGTGTCCCAGAGCCTGTGCTCTGCAACAAGAGAAGCCCCTGCAGTGAGAAGCCCGTGCACCGTGACTAGAGAGAGCCCCCGATCCTCTCGACTAGAGAGCCCCTGATCCTCGCGACTAGAGAGAGCCCCTGATCCTCGCAACTACAGGAAAGCCCGTGCAGCAATGAAGACCCAGCACAGCCAAAAATAAGTAAAGAAATGAAATTGTAGAAAAGGAGACAACCAAAAGAGAAAAGAATGCTTCCAGATCACCACTATCGACTTCTGTGCCAGAGCACACGCACAGCCCAAGCAACTGGCTGGATGCCTGAACGATCAAAAGCTCTCCCAGTTCCAGAACTGCATTTGTTCAGAAGGACAAAGGTGGCTCTCATCCCATCTGCGATGATTTGCCTCGGCTTGGCTTCAATTCCGCCTCAGGGCAATAGTGGGGAAAGCAGAGGTCTACAGCAGAGAGGAGGAAAGAGGGAAACACCAGAGGTCCTGGGTGGGGGTCCAGTGACCATCTGACACCCCTAAATGATCACAGGGATGTTAAAGCTGCCATGTCGCAGGTGAAGGGGTGATGACAGCTTGGTGGCCACGAGCCTGCCACCTCTCACGACAACAGGCAGCTCTGCACTTAGTGGGCACCATGGGGAAGCTTTCTGTGAAATCCTGGCCCCATCAAAGAGCCAAGGATGAAGCTCTGAGTCCAGGGTCACCCCCAGCTTTCAGGCCCTGAGCTGACTGGTAATGTCCAATTTTTCCTCATCCCCACTGCCCCCCAACCTCCGCCTTCCTTGGACTGACCTGGAGCCCCTTCTTGAAGGACTTTGTCAGAACCTACAGCGACCTCTGGCAGAGTCTAGCTGAATGCCTACCAGTCTGTAAGTCGAGGCTGTTCAAGCAAAGAACTTGGTCTGACAAATTGGGCAAGGATCCTCAAGCCAAGATAACTCAGCACCATAGCAGAAAGAGAGACTAGTGGGTCCTGGCAGACCCAGAAGGCCTGCCTTCCTCTGAAGTAATATTTCTTCAAAAGGAAGAAAAAGAACAAGCATAGAGAAAACGCGATTTGTGCTGTCAATCAGATTCAAGAAAGATAACACTTAATAAATTATAAGAAATCTCTCTTAAAAGTGCTAAAATACAAAACAAGGAGTGATGGTGTGAAATGGGCAGCCTGATTCTGAACTGGAAGCTTGAGCATCACTGTGGAAAGTGAAACTGGTCTGGCTCCCTTATGATGTGTGGCACTGAGGCTGCTTTTATGAGCTGTGTCTCTGTGGCAAGTACAATCCACTTACTTTACTGTAATGCATGAGATACAAACGTCTGCTTGCTTTTGAAAGGAGAGCATAGTGTGCAGTGATGAGCAAGGTAACTTCTGTTTGGTGTTTCTGAAATTCAGAAAAACCCCTCCCAGCCCTCATCTCTCAATCAGTGGTTCCCCCCAGGAAAATGCCAACATGTGACTACCTTATTTTCTTTGATTCCTTCCTGTGCCCATCACCCACCGAGCACACCCCCTGTGCAGGAAGAGGTTGGATGAAGAAATCGCTGAGGGATGAGTGGATCCCATGTTGCTTCTGCTCATTCCCTACTCACCGGCATCACTCAGGTGGACTTCCCACCCTCTTTTCAACATCATCTTGCCCTTGACGCTCATTATTCTCTTTTGAACACACATTTGTATTCCAGGGGGGCATCCCAGGTGGCACTACTGGTAAAGAATCCACCTGCTAATACAGAAAACCTAAGAGAACCTGGGTCAGGAAGATCCCCTGGAGGAGGGCCTGGCAACCCACTCCAGTATTCTTTTCTGGAGAATCCCATGGACAGAGGAACCTGGAGGGCTACAGTCCATTGGGTCGCAAAGAGCTGGACAAGACAGAAGCGATTTAGCACTCACTCACGCAGTGTTCTGGGAGAAGAGAGGGCAGGGAGGGAGTAGTAGAATTCCTAAGTCACATGTTCAGAGATTTGAAATGAACTTGCAACAGGATCTGTAATCCCAAGGGATGGTCAGGTGTGGACAGACAGACTAGCCTGCTCACAGCACTGGGTTAGGGAAGACAAGCAGCCCTCCCCCAGTGCCTCCAACCTCCCCTCCTCTCCCAGCCCTGGGGAACCACATCCTGCCGAGAAAAAAAAAAATCCCATTGTTTTAGTCTAGCCTCATTCTTGGCAGACGAACATGTGAAAATAGACGTGTCAGTCATTTTCACGATTTCCAGGGTGGCTGCCAAGTTACCAGCAGGACCGCGCGTGGGAACGACGCGGTAAGCAAGCACCTGCTGGCCCCCATTAACGTCTCGTGTGGGGGCTGCAGCTCTGCCAACTCATCAGAAGACCTTATCTGTTCGTATTATAACACGTGAAATTCATGTTTTCATTGTGAAAGGAAAAGAAAAACACAGATAAGCCCCCTTGATTTTATGGTTTCTGTATTCTTCTGAATGTGCATATCTAATGGCAGGAATGTATGATGGGAGTTGGTGACACATTTCAGCCTCACAGTTCAAGCCTGTGCTCGTCAATCTTCACCAGAGCAGACAGCTTGGCCAATCTGACAGTCATCCTCCTCTCTGCCCGTCAGGTTTTAAATCAGTAAAAATCTTGGGTGGGGATTTGCTGCTATCATCTCCATTTTACAGATGAAAACTCTGAGGCCCCGAGAGGTTTTTGCTGGGGTTTTGAAGCCTGTAAGTAGTGGGGTCAGAGTGCAGGCAGGGTGTACCAGGGGCCTGCCTTGCTGAGATGGTTCACATGCCATCCCAGGCATTCAAGGGTAAAGTGATTAGCAGAAATGAAGAAACAAACAAAATAAACAGGATGTCCATTTAAATTTGAATGTCACATGGACGACTAATTTTTTTGGTTATAACCATGTCCTGTGAAATCTTGTGGACATATTTTTCCTTTAACATTCTTGTTGTTTATCTGAAGTTCAAATTTAACTGGGCATCCTATATTTTGTCCAGCAGCCCTAAGTGAGAGAAGGGTTGGTAGTGGATTGTCAGTTCTGGGGCCCAGAAGTCTGGTGGTTCCGCTTGCCAGAGTCGGACACGGGGCTCAGCCAGGAGGTTCGTCTCATCCTGACCCTGGTTTGGATCCCTAGAGAGACATTGGTGTGAAGGAAAGTGCTCATGGCCACTACACAGATGGGCTTGCACACACACACACACACACACACACACACACACCCTGGGTCCTCTGCCTGGGATGCCAGTGCATCAGTAGCAGGCTCCATGACTGACAGGGTTTCAGCCCTCTGCTGAGCACAAGGGAAGCAAAGTCAAGTTAGGGGACTTTGGAGAACCCAGGCTGCTGTGTAGCCCATCCTCCAAGATCCTACGTCATGCTTTAATTTAATTTTTGTTTTAATTTTCTTTTTTTGGCTGCACTGCATGGTATGTGTGATCTTAGATTCCCAACCAGGGATCAAACCCGTGTCCCCTGTTGGGGAAGCACAGTCTTAACCACTGGGCCACCAGGAAAGTCCCTGAGACCCCACACTTTAAATTGGGACCTAGCATACTTCCTTCACAGGCATATTTACCTCTGAACCTGAAGCATTTCTCAGAAGTCAGTGGTTTTTTTCTCTCTGGTCCTGTCAACACTGTATTTGCAGAAATGTCCCACAGGTTCTGGGAGGTGGCTAATTTTTAACTCCATTCTGCAATTAGGGCATGCAGTGTTTGCATGTACCTATGGACACACAACAAAGGGATACAGAAGGATGCTTGTTTCAAAAATGACTCAAGGCAACTTATGTCAGTTCAGTTCAGTTCAGTTCAGTTCAGTTGCTCAGTCGTGTCCGACTCTTTGTGACCCCATGAATCGCAGCACACCAGGCCTCCCTGTCCATCACCATCTCCCAGAGTTCACTCAGACTCACGTCCATTGAGTCGGTGATGCCATCCAGCCATCTCATTCTCTGTCGTCCCCTTCTCCTCCTGCCCCCAATCCCTCCCAGCATCAGAGTCTTTCCCAACTTATGTAGTGGTTGTTAAGTGTGAGTCATGGCCCACCATCTTGCTCAGAAAAGCCATGTCATGTGTCATCAACTGGACTATAAGATTCTTAAACACAAGGACAGATGTCAGTCATCTAATGCCCAGTTTAGAGCCTTGCATACATTTATTTATTTTTCCACTAGTTTATTTGTGAAATCTGATTAAGCAAATACTGTTGGGTCAAACTAATTTATACTGCCCTAGGCAATGGTATTCCTCAGCCAATTAGCTGGATGATTAATAACTATAACACGTAATTGAATACGAAGTCCCTCTTCACCGTTCCCCAAACAGATGAGGTTTCATTGTTTATTGTTATCGATGGAAAAAATTGAGCTACCTTGGCTAAACAAAAGAGGCTACAGATGGCATTGCCCTTTAACTACACAAAGTAGCCTGTTATATATGTTCACTGCATGCCAATTGTTCTCTTTCATATTTGGTGGAGAAACATTTATTAAAAACAAGTAAACATCAACAAAGTAGCAATTTATACTTAACAGTAAAATTTGGTTTGGAGCACAGTCAGGATCCTGGGTCTGCTTGGGGCTTAGTAGAAATGTATTTGAGGCTAACATATGTACTTCTAGAACTTTCAAAGATACACTGAGTGAAAGAAAGATTAGGACATGATTATCAAGCAGCTGCAAAATCAAAATGATTAGGTTTGCTAGAGCATACAATATAAAGAAAAAAATATATGTAACAAATGTAAACCAGGATTGTCTTCATGGTTAAATGTTAACAATTTTTCTGAGAGAGCTTCGGACTTAACCGGTTTAGCAGTTAATTATTGATACTCAGAAGAAAGACTTGTTTGAACAAAGAATCCAGAGTCACTCATTCAAAACAGAAGCATTGATAGGAATTGCATTAGCAGTGCTGGAGCTGCTCAAGTAGGGCGGCCTGGTGACCCCAGCCAAGGTCAAAGGGGAAAACTGTGTCCACAGCATTTGGTGCCAAACACCACCGGGAGTGGCCCTTACAGAGCGAATCAGAGACACCTCTCTATGCCAGACTATTTGGACAGACACTTGAGAAGCCATGATGTTTCTTGCTGAGGAGAGGAGACTCTGAATGCAAAGCAAACGTTGCTGTTAGAAGCAACGCCAGCCCACCAGCCATAGACCACGTGGGGATCGGAGGAGAGGAACGTTGGTCCAGGTGCTGAGGTTTGTTCCTAATCTGGTTGTTCCATGTGTGGATATTACTGACCTTCAATTATACTGGGCAAAGAACTCTGCGTTCAGTAGGGGTACTTGTGTGTGTGTATAATATCATATATATACACACATACATATTTAGGCTAGATAGGCACAGATACTCATCTGTGATAAAATTCATTTGGAAAAAGTCTTTATCTGAGTTGAGCCAAGAGACACAGAGATTGCCCACTTGGAGTTCAGAAGACCAAACGGCATGGGGTGCGGGGCACACTTACCCGCACCTGGTGCAGGCTGGGGTCTGGGCAGAGGAATCCCATGACTCCTGAGATGCCTGCACTTCAGTGATGGAGAGGACAGTCTGCGTTCCCATCGAGGTGAGGATCCGGTTCTCTGTGACCTGGTTTCCTGGAATAACTGCTCTTCGGTAGAGTCCTGGTCACGTCCTGTGAGACTGGGGGCTTCTCTATGATACTGCAGGGCTGTGTGGCTTAGATTGGCTGCCCTCATGGGTTTCTTTGTCATTGACTCAATGTCCCAGCAATCTTGATGTGATACCCCTGCATTCCGCCCTGCTGAAACTTGAATGAAATGTCACTTCTCTCTGGTCTCACATGTGTTAGTTGCTCAGCCGTGTCCAACTCTTTGTGACCCCATGGACTGTAGCCCACCAGGCTCCTCTGTCCATGGGCTTCTCCAGGCAAGAATACTGAAGTGGTTTGCCATTTCCTTCTCCACTTGGGTCACATTAAGGTGATTAATCTGACCTGTTGACACACACCTAGGGATGGATACAGCCTCTGCAGTCAGCAGGACCTAGGTTCAAATCCCTGCTCATCCACTTGTAGGCTGGAGAGCCCAGAATCTTAGTTTCATTGGTGGTAAAGATGCAAATAATAGCAATGCCAACACCATAGAGTCTTGCATGGATTCAGTGAGATGCTCCTATGTGAAACGTGTAACACTGTGTCTAGCATGTAAAACATTGCCATTGTTATCCTGCAGTGAGTCTATGGGTGACTCACTGGGGGAAGAAAACAGAGAAGGTCCATTACCTCCCTGAGCTCAGAACATTCTGACATCAATTTTGAAAAATCAGTCAATAAACCAAATATCTGTTGAGCTCAGCATGCGCCAAGCATGATTCAAGGAGTTGGGCCAGATAGTCAGCACTCTGCTTTCTAAAAGCTTGCATGCTAATACAGAAGAGAAAAGGAAAGAAAATAGAAAAAGACGTAAGGGAAAGGAAGAGAAATTTAATCTATGTAGAGGTACCAATTCTTGGGCACTGTGCCAAGAATATTTTCTGCAAATATGCTCTATTAACCAAGCAACTTATGGTTTATCTGGTGGCTCAGACGGTAAAGAATCTGCCTGAAGTGCAGAGACCTGGGTTCCATTCCTGGGTAGGGAAGATCCCTTGGAGAAGGAAATGGTAACCCACTTCAGTATTCTTGTCTGGAGAATCCCATGGACAGAGGAACCTGGCAGGCTACAGTCCATGTGGTCACAAAGAGGCAGACAGAACTTAGCGACTGAACACAGCACACTCAACCAAGTAGCTTAGGTTCCAATTTGTCAGAAATCATCAGCTTGTGAGGGTCTGTGGGATTTTTCACCATTGCAGCTGGACACGCGGAGGCAGTGTCTTCAGACCCTGACCAGGTAAGGAGGGGACCAGGAAAGGTTCACTGTGTTTGAAAACCAATCTAACACCCACAAGAGTTGTTCAATTGCAGGAAGTTCTGACTGCCTTCAGCTAGGAGGGTTGGTGTAAGGATGTCTCTCAACGGGGAAGAGAGAGCTTGAGCAAGGAGACAGCAGCTCTGAGGTCTCTCTCTGCCCAAGGCTTGCTGGGGCACGTCGTAAGGAGTGTGTGTGGGAGATGCCTCCTGACAAGAAGGGTACCTGGCCCTGGCCAAGCACACTCACTGCGGGGATCTCAGTGACTCACTTGCAGGTCCCGTGAGTCATAGGATGTGAAACAGAGGGGAGATGGAGGGCAGGGGTCTGGAGAGGCAGAGGGCGGGAGCAGAGAGAGAGGGGGTTATGTTTTTTCTTTCCATTTTCATCAGGCAACTTTCCAGTGACCGGGATGGGGTACCAAGCGGCTTTCCCTAGAGCTCTGAAGGCACTGAGATGGAAATTCACACGACAATGCTCATTTCAGCCTGTCATTTGTAATTTGTGGTAAGCGGTCTGGGTCGTTGATTCACGGCAAAAAGTGTCTACATATCAGGGAAGTTGAGTTTCCAGCAAAAGGAAAGGCGCCGTTTGGCAAAAACTTCACGCTCTTCAGAAAGATGTAATTCACCCAGAACCGTCCTTACCAGCAGGCAGGGCAACGTGTCGAAACAAGCCCTGGGCTAGGAGTCCGAACTCGCAGAGGTTAGACCTGCCTCAAAGCTTTATCTGGAACAGGAGCAAGTCGCACATCCCTTCCCTTCTGGAAATACCCTGGGGACCAGCTGACAGAGGTTCTCTGAGATCTGCAGGGCACAATAGGAGGGGGAAGGGACCATCATGTCTGAGATGTTGTAACCTCCGCTGCTGGCACTTTGGTAGGAGCACCTGAGTAGCTCCATAACAGGGACCCCAACACCATGGCTATTAGGGGCTGACTCAGTGTTAGGGATTAATTTATGTCCCAAATGATAGGTTCAGATAAAAAGGTAAAGCTGGGCCTTTTGATCACAATAAAAATGAATACATTTGACTGCTAGTTACATCTTCTGCATTACGTAAGGTGCTGGGCTGTGTCCTCTGGGGGAGAAGAAACAGGTCCGGTGGTCAAGGAACTCAGGACTTTGTAAGGACTGTAATTTACACCTACAAATGTCTATAACAAAGCAGTGTGACCCAGTTCACTCAGGGCATCACAATTAGGCGATAAAAACTATCACGAGAGGGGTACCTCTAAGTTGTGAGATCTCTGCCTTTGCAACTTCCTCCCACTTGGCTCCGGTAGCCTCCTGCGTTCAGGAAACATGGCCCCTGGTCTCCTTGGGGAGATCCACCACCATTCTTCTCTCCCAATGGGGTCCCAGGGATGTCTTCACTGCAGCTCTGCTCCCAGTGCCCTTGAAGACACCTCCATAGAGCACTGCCCTCCTTGGGTAGTCAGATCATCATTTCCTATGGGAAACACTTCCTCCTCTACTACAACCAGCTCACTGCCATGTGACTACCCATTTATATTCCTGATTCATTCCACTGGCCTCTTTGATTAGTCTGTGGGTGGGCACAGGGGTTCTCCCCAAGCCCAATCCACCTTTGCAGGTACTGAGGTGTGCTCCGGGTAACCAAGTTGGGATGACAGTAGGCAATGCCAACGATGGCTAGGACTATGGCTGCATAAGGGTGAACCCACTGCACATGAAGGGAACAAGCTCAGAGCAGAGAAGGAAGAGGTAGGGAGCAAAGTCACACCTGAGGGTGTCATCTCCACCCTGGGATCTGGGTTCCCAGAGGCCAACTCTGCCCTGGCCTTCCGGGATGTCAGTCAGGTCAGTTCAGTCACTCAATCGTGTCCGACTCTTTGTGACCCCATGGACTGCAGCACACCAGGCTTTCCTGTCCATCACCAACTCCTGGAGCTTGCTCAAACTCAAGTCCATTGAGTTGGTGATGCCATCTGATCATCTCATCCTCTGTCGTCTCCTTCTCCTCCTGCCTTCAATCTTTCCAGGATGTGTGAGCCAATACATCCTCCTTCCTGACTTAGGTGGCTTCAAGTTCACATTCTTCCATTTGCCAACGTGGTCCCTGCTGCCGTCAAATGGCCTGGACATCCTCCCTGGAGCTGCCAACACTGATGCCCAGGCCTCTGAGATCTTATGCAGTCCCTGGGGCTGGTCTTCGCCCACAAGGTCAACCCCAGTGCTGATATCTGTATGGATTCTGGTGCCTAGATGGCTACTGTCTTCAAGTTCATTGTCACTGACCTCCTGCTGGCCTTGGTTTTGTTCCCTCAGGATGAGTTCTTGTCAAGAGGTGCATGGTCTCCCAGGTAAATTGATTCCTGAAAATTTCATCCCGGGCATCCTACAGATTTTCCAGGCTTGGCTGAGTTCCAAATGAAGTGATTTAGGCTCAAGATGGGGATCCTGGTGTTGAAAGAGGACACAAAGTAAGAGTGATGGCAGTTAGAGGAGAATGAAGGTAATTTCTGTGTATGGGAATCCAGATTGTGCTTTGTGGAGGAAGTGGCTTTTGCAATAAATTTGAAGGAAAGAGAGGATCCGACATTTAAGGCATGAACAAAGGAAGTGAGGGCAATATTCTAGCCCCCTAGAGAAAGAGTGTGATGGAAGATCCAGAAGTGTTACCTACAGCTCTGCAGCAGAAGCCCTGGAAAGCCACTGGGAGGGTTTGGGTGTGTTGCATGGGCACTGGAGAGCCATCAGAGGCCTTAGGGGAGGATGAGACTATCAGAGCTCTGTTTTGAGCAGGTGTGTGGGGTTTCTGGTTGCAACTTGACCTGAGTCTACTTCCAGCTGGACTCCTTTCCTCCCATTGCTGGTCTGTGCATCCCAAGCCAGCCAGCTCAGCCCAAGCCAAGTCCAGAGAGCAGCCCAGCAGAGACAATTTACACATGGGAACTCAACATTGTTCCACTTCCTCCTGTAGCACCGGCTGGATCCAGAACACGAGTCAACTTTGGTTGGGTGATGGGGATGGGCAGGTGTAGAGGAGAGGGGCCCAGAGCTGGCATGTTTCTTTTTTTTTAGTTGGAGGACAATTGCTTTACAAGGTTGTGGTGGTCTCTGCCATACATCAATGTGAATCAGTTATAATTATATGTATATATGTATATGTATGTATGTATATATGTATATGTATGTATGTATATCCCTTCCCTCTTAAGCCACCCTCCCCTACCATTCCATCCCTCTAATTCATCGCCGAGCACCAGGCTGGGATCCCTGTGTTATACAGCAGCTTCCTGCTAGTTATCTATTTCACCCACTGTGTGTTTAGTCGCTCAGTTCTGTCCAACTCTCATAGGGTATATATGGGCTTCCTTGATGGCTCAGCAGTAAAGAATCCGCTTGCAATGCAAGAGATGCATGGTCGATTGTTGGGTCAGGAAGATCCCCTGGAGAAGGAAATGACAATCCACTCCAGTATTCTTGCTTGGGAAATCCCATGGACAATGGGGCCTGGAGGGCTACAGTCCCTGGGGTCACAAGAGCTGGACACGACTTAGCAACCAAGCCAACCAACCAGTGTGCTCATGTCAATGCTACTTTCTCAGCTTGCCCCAGCCTCTTCTTCCCCGGCTATGTCCACAAGCCCATTCTCTACCTCCGAGCCTCTCTGGAGGCAGCCAAGGCAACATGCTCAGAATGACCGTGCATTTGAAAGGAGCCACCAGGGACAGTGCTCAATATTCCTATCCTCAGGGCCCGACTCTACTGGCATCTCTTCCCACTTCTATGCTATCTGTCAATATTCCCTTCACTGGCTCTTCCCAATCAGCATTTACATGTGCTTAGCTCTTTCTAGTCTCAAGGAGACTCCCCTCCTGACTGCACACTCCTCTCCATCTGCTTCCTCCATGCTCCTTCCCTTTCTGTCTTAAAAGGGTCATCTATACCCATTGACTCTACTTCCTCACCATCCTATTATTTAGAAAATGGTCATAAGAATACTACATATCAAAATAATGTAATTCAGCCAAAGTCATCCCTAGAGATAACTTCATCGCCTTCCACATGTTGATTAATTTAAAAATGCATTAAATGCTACACGTGCAACTTAAGAAGTGAGAGCCTGGTAAAAGCAGAACAGAGAGGTTAATACAGAAAATAGAAAAGTAGAATTGGGGAATGTCTCTAAATGGTGCTTCTTTAAAAACAATCAAGAGTAGAAAAACCATTATTCGTTCTAACAGAGAATAAATGAAAGAAGAATATTTGGTGGTTATTAAGTTTTCTTGTCATTCTTTTTTTTTAAATTAATTTGTTTTTGATCCTAATTACTTTACAATATTGTACTGGTTTTGCCATACACTGACATGAACACATACATGTGTTCCCCATCCTGAACCCCCCTCCCACCTCCCTCCCCATCCCATCCCTCTGGGTCATCCCAGTGCACCAGCCCTGAGCACCCTGTATCATACATCGAACCTGGACTGGCAATCCGTTTCACATATGGTAATATACATGTTTCAATGCCATTCTCCCAAATCATCTCTCCCTCGCTCTCTCCCACAGAGTCCAAAAGATTGTTCTATACATCTGTGTCTCTTTTGCTGTCTCGTATACAGGGTTATCGTTACCATCTTTCTAAATTCCATATATATGCATTAGTATACTGTATTGGTGTTTTTCTTTCTGGCTTACTTCACTCTGTATAATCGCCTCCAGTTTCATCCACCTCATTAGAACTGATTCAAATGCATTCTTTTTAATGGCTGGGTAATATTCCATTGTGTATATGTACCACAGCTTTTTTTATCCATTAGTCTGCTGATGGACATCTAGGTTGCTTCCATGTCCTGGCTATTATAAACAGTGCTGTGATGAACATTGGGGTACATGTGTCTCTTTCAATTCTGGTTTCCTCAGTGTGTATGCCCAGCAGTGGGATTGCTGGGTCGTATGGCAGTTCTATTTCCAGAATAAATGAAAGAAGAATATACGGTGGTTTTAAGCTTCCTTGTCATTCTTAATTGTTTTATAAAGTATTACTTAAGTCTTGCATGATACTACTTCATCAGGAATGCAATGTTTATTTTTAAAATTTATTCATTCATTCTTTCTGTCCAAGAACAAAGAGAGAATGGGGCTTGCACAAAGTTGGAGCTTGGAAATCACGATTTCAAGCAAAGGAGCACCTCCAACTACTACAGAGGGTGTCTCTGTGTGTAGTTGCTCAGGCGTGTTCGACTCTGTCCATGGGAGTCTCCAGGCAAGACTCTGGAGTGGGTTGCCATGCCCTCCTCCAGAGGATCTTCTCAATCCAGGGATCGAACCCAGGTCTCCCACATTGCAAGTGGATCCTTTACTGTCTGAGCCACCAGGGAAGTCCAAGAATACTGGAGTGGGTAGCCTATCCCTTCTCCAGGGGAATCTTCCTGACCCAGGAATCGAACCAGGGTCTCCTCCATTGCAGGTGAATTCTTTACCAGCTGAGCTATCAGAGAAGCCAACTATAGAGGGTAGTCAGTCTTAAATAAGACTTTTGCTTGAAGGAGATGAGCACAGGCAGACAGTCTGCCTGTGCAGGGTGACCCGCTCTGTGGTGTCAGAGACATAGGCATCTACCAACCCCTTAGAGCAAGCAGAGGTACTCAAATCGTAGCTCTCCCTAAGAGCCTAGAACAGGGCTAGAGTCCCAGGGAAAGTCTTTTCATCAAGAGGAAGACTAGGAAGACTAGGAATGTAATATTTAAATAAAATCTGCAAAATTATTTTCTAAAGAACACAAATTTAAACCTCAGTTAAGAGTATATAAGAATACCCATTTGTACAAGGTTTTACCACTACTGGCTATTATCAGTTTTTATTTTTTTTCTAAATATAAGGTAGAAAAATAGTTCCTTCCTGAGTTTTCAATTTTCGTTTCCTCATTAGCAGAGTTGAGCATCTTTTTCTAATGCGTTACGTCTCTGTACAATGTCTGTTAATTATTTGTTCGTATTCTTTTGGTTGAGATGTTTATCTTTGTCTAATAGGAAATCTTTACCTATTGAACACATTTGTTCTTCAGTTCAGTCGCTGAATCGTGTCTGACTCTTTGCAACCCCATGAACCACAGCATGCCAGGCCTCCCTGTCCATTACCAACTCCCAGAGTCCATCCAAACCTATGTCCATAGAGTCAATGATGCCATCCAACCATTTCATGCTCTGTCGTCCCTTTCTCCTCCTGCCCCCCATCTTTCCCAGCATCAGAGTCTTTTCCAGTGAGTCAGCTCTTCGCATCAGGTGGCCAAAGTATTGGAGTTTCAGCTTCAACATCAGTCCTTCCAATGAACACCCAGGACTGATCTCCTTTAGGATGGACTGGTTGGATCTCCTTGCAGTCCAAGGGACTCTCAAGAGTCTTTTCCAACACCACAGTTCAAAAGCATCAATTCTTTTGCACTCAGCTTTCTTTATAGTCCAACTCTCACATCCATACATGACCACTGGAAAAACCA
>NW_011495036.1:433216-471149 GCF_000754665.1 Bison bison bison
GATTCCAGCTTGTGTTTCTTCCAGTCCAGCGTTTCTCATGATGTACTCTGCATAGAAGTTAAATAAACAGGGTGACAATATACAGCCTGGATGAACTCCTTTTCCTATTTGGAACCAGTCTGTTGTTCCATGTCCAGTTCTAACTGTTGCTTCCTGACCTGCATACAGGTTTCTCAAGAGGCACATCAGGTGGTCTGGTATTCCCATCTCTTTCAGAATTTTCCACAGTTGATTGTGATCCACACAGTCAAAGGCTGTAGCATTGTCAATAAAGCAGAAATATTGCATTTGCTATTAAATATGCTAAATGATCAGTTTGTCATTTGCCTTTCACTTTGTATGTTTGTGTGTGTGATATGCACAGCATTAATTTTCGTGAAATCAAGTATGTCCATATTATTATGTGTGGTTTATAAGCTTTCTCCTTGTAAAGGCTGGCTTTCCACCCTGTTCCCATCTCCACCCCTCACTCCTCCTTGGTTAGGAAAAGAAATCTTTTATATTTTCTGGTAATATTTAAATAGTTGTTATGTCATTTGGATCTCTAATCCACATGGAAATTACTTTGTATGCTGTCTGAGGAATATATCAAGTATATTTTTGCAAATATATGGTTAATTACAATGATATTTATTTGAATTTATACTTCCATTAGCATTTAGAAAATCTACATTTTCTTGATATTAAATTTCTCTATATTAGATTTTTTATTTATTCTCTTCCATTTAATGTCTATTCTTAGGGTATCAACAACACCGTTTTGAATAGGCTAATGGAATACCATACGCTTTGACTCCATAATGACACTGCAGAGCATCCATACTATGGAAATAATAGCACAAATAATGTTCCAGGATGTTCGGTTTGTATTGCTAGAAAATAATTGGGGAAAATAGGGGAAAAGCTGGAAAAACACTTTCATTTGTAGCAAAATAGAATGATGGAATAAATCACTGTAGATTTGAATAGAGGAACTCTAAGAAGCCATTTGGAGAAGGCAATGGCAACCCACTCCAGTACTCTTGCCTGGAAAATCCCAAGGGCGGAGGAGCCTCGTAGGCTGCAATCCATGGGATCGCTAAGAGTCGGACAAGACTGAAGCGACTTAGCATCAGCAGCAGCAGCAGGAAGCCATTAAAAATGAGGTAGTTATACATACTAATCTAGAAATATGTCCATGAGAGTTTTGTTTAAAAAATTATATTTGTATAATAAGAGTTGACACACACACACGCGTGCACACACACACACACTGTTTTATATGAATGTGTCTGCCAATGAATATAAATAGCTCTAAATGAATTAGGAGGAATTCAGGAAGGCTACCCTGGTAAAGAATAGCTACATACTAGATGACAGGCTGGGGGAGCTGAGTGATTTTTCTTATATTTCTTACCTTCTATAACTAAATATGAAAGCAAGAATGGGTAAAATTGGTGATCTTCAAAATAAAGAATAAACCAGAAGTAGATGAAGATGGGGTCAGGCTGGGTGAAGAGAGCCTAAAGGGTAAATGCTGCTAAACCCTATGACAGTTGTGGGGGCCACCATCCCTCTTCCCACCCATCAGAGGTGTAGCACTCACAACCCTCACCACCCTGGGCTCCCAGGAACCAAGTGTGGTTTCCCAAGTTGGCCTGGAATATGAGCCACTACAGACCCTCAGTCACAGCCGCGTCCAGAAGGGCCTCAGCCTGTGATCAGGAGAATGGAGGGACCACACCCACGGGCAGGGGCACAGGAACGGGCAGCACGTGAAACAGGACCTGTTCCCTCCTTAAGCTGCACGCGCACATCCCCGCCCCCCAAGGTCCCGAAGCTTCCTTCCAGCTCCTGCTTTCAAGTCTCCAAGCATCCTGAACTCTAAGCAGAAGCAGATTTGGATTGTTGGTGAATGTCAGCAATTCTGGGCCTAAAAACCACACATATTTTCTTGGAGGAATTCAAAAACAGTGAAAATTTTAAAAGAGTCCTTTTTCTTATATGCTTTCATGTCACATATTATCACATGAAAAACCTAAAGTTTTCAACAACAGAAGGTTCTTTCTTGGAATTTTTTTTCCCCTCTCAAAAACTATCTTTAAATATCTCATAGCAGCATAAAAACAGAAGAGTAAACCCACACGCTCAGCAATTATGACTTTCCATCTTCTGGAGGAAAATGGAAGAAAGTGAAAATAAAACAATAGATGAAACTGTGTCTTTCCAGTAGAGCCCAGATGAGAGGTGTTGAGTGTTATCGTCATAGCAGTGAACCTTTTGCTTCTCAAAGAATCAGACTTGCAGGCTGTCTTATGAGCAGGGAGCACGGCTAGGTCAGGGATTCTGTCTGTTCAGGCACCACTGTTACCCCAGCTTCCCTGGAGGCTCCGACTATAAAGACTCTGCCTGCAATGCAGAAGACTCAGGTTCAATCCCTGGGTCGGGATGATCCCCTGGAGAAGGGAATGGCTATGCACTCTAGTATTCTTACCTGGAAAATCCCAGGGACAATTCCATGGACAGAAGAGCCTGGTGGGCTACAGTCCATGGGACCACAGATTTGGACACGACCGAGAGGCTAACACTGTGCCCCAGCATCCAGGTTGAGTCTCTGATCATGACAGAGTTCAATCTCCTCAGTGTATTTATGTATCTTTGATCCTTTCACAATAAGAATGTATTCATGTATTGCACAGAGAAGGAAATGGCAACCCACTCCAGTGTTCTTGCCTAGAGAATCCCAGGGACGGGGGAGCCTGGTGGGCTGCTGTCTATGGGGTCACACAGAGTTGGACACAATTGAAGTGACTTAGCAGCAGCAGCAGCAGCAGCATGTATTGCACGCGTGCATGCTCAGTTATGTCCAACTTTTTGCAACCCTATGGACTGTATCCCTTCAGGCTCCTCCCTCCATGGGGATTCTCCAGGCAAGAAAACTGGAGTGGGTTCCATGCCCTCCTCCAAGTGATCTCCCCGACCCAGGGATTGAACCTGAGTCTCCTGCATCTCCTGTATTGCAGGTGGATTCTTCATGCACTGAGACACCTGGGAAGCCCATTCATGTATTACTCATGTATAATTTTAAAAACTAGTTTCTTCCCCCCAAATCAAAATCTATTTTCAACACACCCAGGCCAGCTGGGCTGTTTGACATTGATGGGTGAAACACATTGTCACCCCAAGGTCAAATATACATTGGCCCTAGTAAACAGTGGTTGATTATGTAAGTGGTTAAAGAGATGGTAATTACATTAGCAGAGGAGATTGAATTATGCCTCTAGACAGGTTACAAATACAGCTACTGAAATTTAATACAGAGCCCCTCCAGGCCCCAGCGGCCTCTGCTCTGTGTGATCAAAGATCCCTACATGGTTGGTGCCATGTGCCTGAGAAATGAAGGAACGGTGAGTAAACAGGGACTCTGGGGGTAAACCCCAGAAAAGAGCAACTATCAGAGAAATTGTATGGTTAATTAGCCTAAGGAGAATCAGACTTTTTTTTTCCCATGGTGCTTTGCCTGAATCTCATATTCAAAACTTCAGTGCTTACAAAACTACTGTTACCTTTGTGAAGCCATCTAGAGCACCAGGTATAGACTATATCTATTATTCCCCTCGCCTTTTTTATGGTTAAGTTATGCTGTTTCATTTCCATAGCATGATGACAGCAATTCAGAGTAGTGCTGAGGTCTTCTACTCACTCAGTTATGACAGTTTACCAGTTTTATTTTTCTTAATTTTCACATTAAGTTGCATGCTTAGTCGCTTCAGTCATGTCCAACTCTCTGCGACCCTACAGACCATGGCCTGCCAGGCTCCTCTGCCTATGGGATTCTCCAGGCAAGAATACTGGAGTGGGTTGTCCCTTCCTTCTCCATCCACATTAAGCTATTAATCACATAAATATATTTTATGATGTAGCTTAGCCATGGATTTTATCTGAATATAAAATGATTTGGGGACTTCCTTGGTGGCGCAGTGGATAAGAATCTGCCTGCCAATGCAGAGGACATGGGCTCGGTCCCTGATCCAGGAAGATTCCACTTGTCTCAGAGCAACTAAGCCCATGTGCCACAGCTACCAAAGCCCACGTGCTATAACTTCCACCGAAGCCCAGGGGTCTAGAGTTTGTTCTCCAAAACAAGGGAAGCCACCACAATGAGAAGCCCACAAACTACAAGGAAGGTAGCCCCTTCTTGCCGCAACGAGAGAAAGCCCTCTTGCACCAATGAAGATCTAGTGCTACCAAAAATAATAACTAACTAAATAAAATGACTTTGGGTCCTGCTTTGTGTTTATTTCCTAAAATTGTCTGATATTAATCTTGCCATACTTATATACATATTTTTAAATTGCTGTTATTGTTGTTTTTGCCCAGAATTTATTTTATATTTAATCATCTATTTCTCTTGCATAGATTTCTTGTAGAAATCTAGTTAATGAATTTTTCAACATATAATACAGACAGTGCTTTTTGATAAGAGATCCAAAACACTTTTATTGGCATAGTATTTTGCTACATCTTATATATCTTCTTGTTTCACCCTCTCATTTCTTTCTCTCTTTTGTTATAAACACTGGCTTTTATTTCCTTTCACTTCTTGAGAAATTGGAGGTTTAAAATCTGAGTTCAGCTTTTACTAGTTTTTATGCTACAATTTCTCGAAAAGTCTTGAACCTATGTTTAATTATTTTCATGCTAAAAAAAAATTAAGTGTGTTTTACTTTTTATTGGAGATGAAGATTACCAATTGATTTATTATTCCAACATCATCCAATCTTCTGCAATTTTATCAGAGATTGTAAACCATATCACATCATTATTTTCATTATTAGTTTTCATATTAGTTTCATTTATTATTATTTGTTATGATTTCAAATTCATGTGCAAATTTAAAAGAATTATTGTGATTATTTGTAGGTTTAACTAATTTAAATCCTTATCACCTACTCAATTTCTTTCAACAAAACTTAGTCATTCTTAAATATGGTTCTGTATACGAAATCTCAAGAATATTTATAAATTATTATGTTAGAAGGAGTTATGATCTTGTATTACAAGGGAAATTATGCATTAAAAATGTTCTTCAGCTTCTTGCTTGCAAATATTAATTACAAATCCTTTAAATAAAAAATTGCTAGAGGCTACATTTTATTGCTTTTTTCAAAGCAAATTAATTTTCTTAGATTGAACTTCTAAAGAAGTTTGTGTTCAATCTGGTTTTTAATTCTTTGAAGGTAACACATTACACATTTGGAGTTATTTTTTATCTTCTGGAAAAATTATTTTTATAGAGTCTGACTGTTTTAAAAATGTAATTCAGGAGATTCACTGGCGGTCTAGTGCTTAGGACTCCATGCTTTCACTGCAGAGGGCAGGGGTTCAGTCCCTGGGGGTGGGGCACTAAGATCCCAAGAGCTGCACGGCTCAGCCAAACAGGGGAAATGTAATTCAGATCAGGGTCAGGTATGGCCAGATTTTAATTCTGTTTGCTAAGAGTTTGGCCACATTTTTTTTTTTACACTGAAGTCTCCATTTCCCTGCAGAAGGAAATGGTAACCCACTCCAGTATTCTTGCCTGGAAAATCCCATGGACAGAGGAGGAGCCTGGCAGGCTACAGTCCATGGGGTCACAAAGAGTCGGACATAATTGAGCGATTGAGCACTTATTAGGTCTGAAAGTTGCTTTTTTCAAAATTCTTTCCTATGTTCAGATAATGTTTCTGCATTATTTTCCCTTTTGGGAGAATATTGTTAGATGGTTGGATTTATTTTTCCATTAAATTCTCTCACATTTGTTATCTATCATCTTTTAACTTCTTTATCCCTTATTCTATGTTCTGAGGCTATTTCTCAAGATTTTGCTCCATGTGAATAGATACGATTTTTTTATAGGGAAATCTGCTCATTGTCTTTGAAGTACATTTTTGTTTAGCTACCAAGCTTTGATTCACATGCAGGTCCAATACCTATCTTTTTATCATCATTGTACTGGATTAACGTAAAAGTCAAATTTTCTTTAAATTTCTTTTAAATTAACATATGTATGCTAAGAGGATGCCCTTTTCTTTGAGAGCTTTGCAGGTGCTACATAGTCACTGTGACTCAGCTTTATCAGGGGCCCCCGATTAAATCACTCCCCACATTCATACCTGCAGGCGAACTACAGAATGGCGGGACCAGACACTCCTGGTCTATTGTCACGGCCCCGTTATAAATGATGTAGTAATTGCAGAGCTCTCAGTTTCGTGTTTTACAATTAATACTTACAGTGCAGGTTTCACAGACTGTGTTTCCTCCAGCTATTTGTGCTTCTATTTTCGCCTGTGCGCATGAAGAGGACACTGAAATGCAGATGGGGAAATACTTACATGACCTCTACCTGCGCTCACAGCTCCCATGAAGGAGGCTCGCGCACTCTTCAGTTCTTCCTGATCTTTCCTCCTTTACTCAGAAAGCACTTTTCTGTTGTCCAAGCACTAGAAACATCTTGCTGTCCCCAACTGCTATATCAAGGGTTAAAACCCTTTGCCCTTCGGCACTGATTCCAGAGAAATGAAAATGTAACTGAATATTCATGAGGGTGAGATGGTTGGATGGCATCACCAATTCAGTGGTCATGAGTTTGAGCAAACTCTGGGAGACAGTGAAGGACAGGGAGGCCTGGCGTGCTGCAGTCTATGGGGTCGCAGTCAGACACGACTTAGTGATGGAACAACAGCAGCTGCACATGAGTGTCCACAGCAGCTTTATTCAAAATAGCAAGAAACCACACAACCCAAATGCCCTTCAAAGAGCAGATGATTAAACACCCCAAGACACCCACACAGTGAAACACTGCTCAGCCATGGAAAGGAAAGAACAACAGATACACTGGACTTCTCAGGAGGCTCGGATGGTAAAGAGTCCACTTGCTGAGATGACGGTTCAATCCCTGGGTCGGGAAGATCCCCTGGAGAAGGGAATGTCAAACTCGCTCCAGTATTCTTGCCTGGAGAATTCCACGCACAGAGTAGTCTGGCAGGCTGCAGTCATGGGGTCGCAAGAGTTGATTGATACGTTAACAACCTGGATAAGTCTCCAGAGAATGTAGCTGAGTATCTTTTTTATGACATAAAATGCTCATTTTGCTTACTTGGTTCTTGGTGGAAGGTTGCTGACCACAGGCCTCCGTGAGGTCACTGACCAGCAAACCCAGGGACAGTACAAATCCCGGCGCTCTCAGCAGCCCTGTCTCAGGAGGTGACCTGGGCTCACATTCAAAACATGCAGGTTCCTTCTTGCTGCTGCCTTGGCCTTGGAACTAGGGTAGGGTGAGCGAGGTGCCAGATTTAGGGAGGCAGTCAGTCCCTAGCCCAAGAGTAAGCACCTTCTTAAAAGTGGTGCCCCAGGGGCCTCACTCCCCCTCCCCGGTCCCAGCCCAGTTTGTTAGCACGTGTTCCTGTGCCCAGAGGCACAGTGAAGCCAAACAAGCCGAAATGTCTGAGTCTGGAGCAGAGTTTACTGCAGGACCCTGCAAGAGACGGGAGGCTCCTGCCCCCCAAACCTCAAAGTCCCCTAAGGGTTTCTGCAAAGCCTTTTAAAAGACAGCTGGGGAGGAGCAGGGGTCACGGGGTAGGTGACTAGCTGGTGCACGGTTCTTTGACTGACCGATGGTGAAGCAACAGGGCAGGGTCACAAGGCTGAGCATTATGAGTCCTTAGGCGCCAGGAAGCCTGGGGCTACGTGCTCAGGGTCATCAAGGAGTTAACACCTGCCATTGGGGTGGGTGTGTGCTTAGTCACTCAGTTGTGTCCGACTCTTTGTGAGCCCCTGGACTGTAGCCTGCCAGGCACCTTTGTCCATGGGATTTCCCAGGTAAGGATACTGGAGTGGGTTGCCATGTCTTTTTCCAGGGGATCTTCTCAACCAGGGATCAAACCCAGGTCTCCTGCATTGCAGGGGGATTCTTTACCACTGAGCCACCAGGGAAGCTCCCCCACCCCAGCAACAGACAGACACCCCAAAGGCGGCCATGACCATCTGCCCCTACTGGGCTCTGCTAGACCCAGTCCCCTCTGCAGTTCTGGGGAGCCTTATCTCCCCCGTGAGTCTGGCTGGGTGTGTGATTCACAGACTTCACTCAAAGTGATGCATGACTTGGAGGTCAAGTCTGGAAAGAGAATGCAAGTTCTCCCTTGCTGGCTGGACCACTCCTCAGAGCCCACGTGGTGGAGGTCTAGACTGTCCTTGGCTCTAGGGTCACACAGCTACCTGGTCAGGAGCACGTGTCTTCCCAATTGCCCTGCAGGGAGACAGAGAGACTGAAGAGCCTCTCACAGGTGTTTCCTGCTTCTATGTGGAGGCACCCACATCGCAAATGGCACTTTGGTCAGGTCAGGTGATGCTCAAAATATTTGCAGAATGAATAAATGAATTTTCACTTCATTCATGTTAATTTATGAAAAGATTTACTCTTTGATAATTTTTCTTTTTCAGAAATGACCAGCTATTCTACATATATTTTTCCTACAACTAAAGCCTAGAATTACTTGATTACATTTCAAAAATTCTGTTGGACTACAGATTGGATCATATCTAACATAAATGAGTATGAGAATAATAAACAGTTTTTATAATGATGGGTTTGGTCTGGATCTCTTCCCAGGTGGCTCAGTGGTAAAGAATCCACTTGCCAATGCAGAAGCTGCAGGTTTGATCCCTGGGTCAGGAAGATCCCCTGGAGGAGGGCATGGCAACCCACTCTAGTACTCTTGCCTGGGAAATCTCAGAGACAGAGGAGACAGGTGGGCTACAGTCCATGGGGTCATTAAAGAGTTGGGTGTGACTTCGTGACTAAACAACAACAACAGAACAATGGGTTTTGCCTGTATCTCTTTGTATCGTATTTTTCTTTTGAATACTCATCAGCAGAATTTATATGTGGTTGTTTTCACATGTCTTGCACATTTTTCTGATTTATCTTGTTCCTAATTATTCTGCTTCTTTTGCTACTGTGCCTAGAATTATCTTCTTAATATTTTCTGCCGAGATTCTGAGCTCAGTAGTAAGCTATTGACTTTTGTGCCTATAAGTGTTGCTTGAAATAAGCACATACAGGAGCTGTAATTACAACACACTTTTATTCTTGTCTCTCCCTGCCCTTTAATATCCATTTAGTGGGGGAAGTTTTTCCTTTGCCTGTGAATAAAAACCTGCATGTTACATGCTCACTCTTCTGTGAAGACAGCCCTGTGGCTGCCTTTAGTCACAAAACATAGCATTAATCCAGAATTTAAAGCAACCAGTCACCTGGAAAAGCCAAATCAACTTGACTTAGAGGTAATATCCCCTCGTGTAAGCAGGGTGAACTCTGGGTGGGTTTTCTGTTCTGCCATGGGCTGGCTTTGTTCTCTGTCTCATGGGCATTTAATGTTGGCCCTCTCTTGACTATTTTTCCTGAGTTCCCTTGACCAGGGCAACTCTACTGTCAACTTAAAAAATAGTCGCAATCTATAAGTTGAGAGCTATGTTTATTTGGTGGGAAGCTTTTGGACTTCAAGCCCAAGAGATCACATCTCAGTAACCCTGAGAGAGCTGCTCTGAGGAAGTGAGTGGAGGAGCCAGGTTATATAGAAGTTTTACAAAAAACGAGCAGGGAGTCTTAACATCAAAAGATTATTGTTTAAAGAAATCCAGATATTCCAAGTTGAAGAATTTAGTGCTTTTCTATGTATGAGAAGATGCAAGAGTCTGGGCTCACTGAAATCATTCCTTTCATGCATCCCAGCTATCCTGGGTCAGTATCCTGCATTTTTTCACAACCTGAGCTCCCTTGGGGGTCCCTGTAGAGAGTGGCTGCAATCTTATGGGTGCTAGATGGGCAGGTATTTTTCTCCTTCCTGAGTGCTCTTAGGGCTCACCAGCTCACGTTGGAGGGCTGGACCACTGATGACTCTGACGTTCTTGTTTTCTGATGTGGCAGGAAACACTCTCTTTCTCTCTCCTCTCTTGCCGGTAGTCACTTGTATCTGCTGTTGTTCAGTTGCTAAGTCGTGTCCAATCCTTGCAACCTCATGGACTGCAGCACACCAGGTGCCCCTGTCCCTCACCATCTCTTGGAGTTCACCCCAAGTTCATGTCCATTGAGCTGGTTCATGTCCACTTGTATCTAGGAAGCCGGTATCGTCCCAGCTTCCTGCTGCTGGGGTCCTTGCACCCCTCTGTGTACCCTGTCGGGCAGGACTCATGCTGACTCTCCTTCACAGTCAAGTGAGGCTATTTCTCATGCGTAGACATACCTACACATTCTTGGCTTCTCCACAGCCTAGAAATGAAGTTGAGTGCACTGCAGTAGCAACTCTTAGAGCAGAGAGGCAGCCTGTGTCTTACCATGCAGTCCACAGTCCCATGGGTCCCCCAGCTGCAGTGGTCTCATAAATAGAGCCTGTGGTTAGTCTGGTTGAAAGCCCCCTCTCTGCTTGAGGTGAGGGCTCGGGCCCTCCTCCACCTCCCTCTCTCTTGGTGAGGGACGGAGAAGCAAAGCACACAGTAGGGTTTTCTCCAAAACCGTCACACGTAGCCTGACCCCCTCCACACTCTCACCACTCCTTGGTTTGGATATTGGCCCCAGAAATCATGGAGTTCTTTCTCAAGGATCGACTATTATGGATTATTATGTATTTTTTGTAGCACTGAGCTTCTCTGGTGGCTCAGTCCATAAAGAATCCAAGGAAATGGCAACCCACTCCAGTATTCTTGCCTGGGAAATCCCAAGGACAGAGGAGCCTGGTGGGCTACAATCCATGAGGTTGCAAAGAGCCAGATGTGACTTAGCAACTAAACCACCACCACCATATACTATTTCTTGGTGACTCAGTCATAATTTCAATTTTCACATCCTTTGCTTGTTCTAGTTTTGCATTTTGTGTAATTTTTATAACCAGTAGTGGACTTGGAAGTGAGGCAGGCAGCATATTTATTGACCAAGGTACAAGAAACACCAATTTGGCCTCAGAATTCAGAAGGATCCAGAGAATAACACCTGAGTGGGCATCAGAAAGACATTAGATAAGCCTGAAACTGCTGTATGCAGCTGTAATAAGCTTGGGGACATATAGTCACACCTCCAGATTTTGAAATCATAAGGCAAAGGGGACAGCTCTCTGGAAAAGACATCATAAACAAGATTAATAACCACACATGGTCTAGAAGAAAATGTTTGCAGGACATATGGCAGATAAGTTAATATCTCACATAGAAATAATGCTTTCTTTAATGAATAGAAATGAAAATAAACTCAACTCTGAAAATGGGGCAAATTATATACACAAAGTTTTGGGCAGAGTGCAGTCAGAAACTATTCTAGATGTTTCAAGCTTAGGGAATGTAAGGTGGCTGCAAAGGTTTTGGAAGGGCTGGGAGAGCAAAGAAGAAGGGGGAAGGAAATGATGAGAAAAGGGAGGTGGGGGTGAAGACCAGAGGTCAGAAGCTGGAGCCCGCCTGTTGCTCCTACTCCACGGCTGTTTGAAACTCTGATGGGTGGATTCTGGACCCACCAGAGATGCTGCCTGGACCAAAGATGGAGACGTCCAAGGCCCCTGCCTGGATCAGTGGAATGTGGAATCACCCACTTTTCCACCAGCTCAGAAGCAAAAGCATCTGTCAACTCTGGGTCTTTCTCTACAGTCAGCTGCAGAGACCTTCCCTCCCCCATCCTCCTGATCTGCTTCCAGCATCTCCCAGTGGCTGAATCCAACAGAAAACTGGTCAGCAAGGAGCTGGGAAGCAGATTTTCCAAAATCCCAGAGCAGGGAGGAGAAGAACAAACGTCAGGTTGCACAGGGCAGGTGAACAACCAGCACGATGAAAAGCAGGTGTGTGAAGACGGTCCCCTCACCACTGGCTGTGAGAGTGAAATGAAAACGTTAGTCACTCAGTCGTGTTCAATTCTTTGTGACCCCATGGACTGTAGCCCGCCAGGCTCCTCCGTCCATGGGATTCTCCAGGCATGAATACTGCAGTGGGTTGCCATTCCCTTCTCCAGGGGATCTTCCTGACCCAGGGATTGAACTCAGGTCTTTCAAACTGCAGGTAGATTCTCTACCATCTGAGCAAATGGTACAAATAAAAACAACACAACAGCCAAATTCTCAACCATAGATCTGCAAAATCTGAAAATATTGATAACAGCCAATGCTGATGAGGTCTTCCCTGGTGGCTCAGATGGTAAAGAATCTGCCTGCATTGCAGGAGACCCGGGTTCAGTCCCTGGGTTGGGAAGATCCCCTGGAGAAAGGAAAGGCTATCCATGCCAGTGTTCTGATAAGGATGTGGGGAGATGCAAAGCCATTTTTACATACTCACTTAGTGGAATTGTGTCTATTTTTGTGAAATAAATGAGAGTTTAGTTGTTCGCCTTTTTCTTTGGATCTCAGGTGCACAGCTTGGAATAGTAATAATCTTTAATTCAGACGATGAGATGTTTTCATCATTGGTTTAAGAATAGTCTATTTGTAATTAGTTATTTTACTATCTCAATTTATTACTATCATTTTTGTTATACAGACTGGCTAGGAACACAGTGTTAAATAGAAATCATGACAGAGCATCCTTGATTCATATTTTTCAATTTAAAAAATGCTTTTAACATTCTTCATCAAGGAAGACATTTGTCCTACTTTTCTTAAAGATACAGTTTACCATTCAAGGAAATTCTGTTTCCAAATTTTGAACTTCTAAAAAATTGTGATTGGGCATTTCTTTTTATCACATGTTTTTTCTGAATTTACTGAGCTTATTATATTGTTTTTCTCTTTTGACTGATTAATGTAGTAAATTTTATATCATCAAACAATCCTTGCACAACTGGCACAAATGCAAAATGCGTCACCTCATCTTTATTTATACTCTGGGGCTATGTTTTCTAATATTTTATATCTATATGCATGAATTACATAGGACCAAATATTTCGTTTCTGTGATGTCATGGCGTTGTATTATATCAAGGTTATGAGTTCATATAATGAGTTTGAAAGTAATCCCTCTTTTCTCTTGTCTGACAGAATTTGTTTAAAATTAAAAAGACTTGTTCCTTAAAAGTCTGGTAGAAATAGCTTATGGCCACATGAGACTGATGTGTTAAAATTTTAAATATGCAAGGCTGTTGACACAGCAATTCCAATGTTAGTCATCTAGTCTTTTGATGTAAAAAGCACATTATTTTGATGTAAAAAGCATGAAGTTTTGTGTGTAAGGATACATATTTCGGCATTTATTTCAAGAGAAAACAAATGGAAACAGCCTATGAGTGGTGAAGAGGTTAAATACAGAATATGCAATCACAGACTGTAAGACAACTACTCTAAAAGATTCACTGGGTTCTCTGCTTCCATCTGATATGATACCCAAGTATATTGTCAAGGAAAACAAGTGACTTTGCTACAAAGAAAAGAGGAGAAGAAAGACAAGGTGGTGATCTGACCTACATAATGTTCCTCCGTGTTTATCTAAGCAAAGAACATTAACATATGCACCGTTTTTGCCGAGGATGGACAGAGTAGAGTAGCTAAGACCATGGCCTCCGGAGCCAAACATTAATGTGGAAGCCCAGCTCTGGCTGTGGGACCCTATGTAACTTACTAAGCTCTCTGAACCTCAGTTTCTTGCCTGTGAAACAAGGATAAGGGTAGCATTTACCTTAACTTGGATGCTAGGGTAGCATTTACTCGTTCTGCCGAGTAAATGAATGATGCTATATTCCTGGTGCAAAAGAAGCATTGCATGAGTGGTGGTACTCATTATTATTGAATTATTAGTTATTTAAGTAATATTATTCCAGTTATTTATTATTCAAGACTTTATCATTTAAACATTATTATTTTAAAAGGTTGATAGAGGAGATAGTGGGCTATTAACTATTTTTAGATACCTTACTGCAGTTTTTGAATAATTTCAATGAATATAATTTATGCATATAAATGAAAAAAAAATGGAAAGAAAGGGGCCACCAACTGTATGAAGTCTGAGACAAGTATGAAAGGATAAGCTTTCCGGGAACAGCTGTGTTTCCAGGCAGACAGATAAATCTGCGGTAGCTTTGATGTTTCTCAAAACACAGTATTAAAATGAGTCACAGCCTCTCCCTGGTCTTTTATCATTCCTACACTGGAATCTGTATCATCCCTACCAAAAATTATCCGTGAAGACAGGCTCACTTCCTGGCATAGGAATTAGGAGCCTTAATGAAAATGAGCATTTTCATTTCCCAAAAGCTCTGAGCCCTGAGCCACCGCGCCTGACTCCAGGTCGACCTGGCCTTTATGGACACAGCAGCTGGCGTCCGATCACCCTGGCCCTACCACGCCCGCGTTACTGGCGGTTCACTGCACCTGGCAAACCTCGGCTTGGAGAATCGCTTCTTCCCCACGGGGGCTGCTGTGAAGATTTCAGGTGGTACATGCACAGGTCTGAGCAGAATGCCTGGCCCAGGGGACTCTCCCAAATGTGGTAGAGATGGGGGTGGCCGATTCCTCGGATGGAAATGATAGATCTGGCTAAAAAATAACGTAAAACTTTCATAGCTCGAAAACACTTTACTTCAGAGGAAAAGACAAAGTAGAAAAAAAGGACTCGACAAGACACTGGTACAAGTCAACCCAGATGGAAATATGCTGACAAATAAATACTAATAGGAGAAAACACCATTGGCAGATAAAAGCAAAAGAGAAAGGGCTCATTGCCACTCTCCAAACATCCCAATTGGGGGACTTTTCCCCAAATTTACTGATCTCCCTGCAGCTTCTTCTTTACTTTCTCCTAAGAGGAGTGTGTGTATGTGCTCAGTCCACTCAGTCATGTCCAACTCTATGACTCTTCTGTCCGTGGGATTCCCCAGGCAAAAATACTGGAGTGGGTTGCCATTTCCTCCTCCAGGGGATCTGCCCAACCCAGGGATTGAACCTGAGTCTCCTGGGGCTCCTGCATTGGCGGGTGAATTCTATACCAGTGAGTCACTTGGGGAGCCTCTCCTAAGAGAAGAGGGCCTTTCAGAAAAGTAAATAGGGATGCTCACTCATCACTTCCATTTCCCTTCCGAGAGCCAGATGCCTGCAAGGGTGACCCTCCTCTGCTCCCCCAAGCTGAGACTCGTGAGGAAGTACCCACATCAGGGAGGGACTGTCCTTGCCAACTGTCCAACCTGCACCACTCCAGAGGCAGAGAAAGGATACAAAGAAAAGATTCAGAGAAAGGATGATACTGAACTCTTACTTCAGTTCATAGGCATTTTGGCTCTCACATGAAGCTGCGTCCTCCGTCTTCATCTTTATTAGGAATAGAGGTGATGTTTCAGCCTTCCGTCCCTCTTTGGTCTGACTTCTGAAATTACTGGACCAAAGGCAGGGCAAAGAACTGTCATTCATTGTCCCCTTCAGAGATTTTAGCCATCCCCATGGTGAAGATGCTGACTTGACTGATAATCAGACAAATGCATGTTGAAACAGAAGTGAAAGGTCACGGCCATGCGGCCGCTTGATCCAGGGTGAGCAGGAGAAGTGAGAGAGGTCACACCTGCAAAAGTGAGGGTTCAGCTGGGCGGGACTGTCAGGAGCCTTCAAGCTGCTGGGACCCTCTGACTGGTGCTTTCACTTTGGGGATTCTACCCCACAGACAGAAATTCACTGACAAGCTATTATCTATAGCATTGTCCCCAAAAGTAAACTTCAAAGCAGTCAGAATATCCAGCAAGGGAGATTTGTTGTTCAGTCGCCAAGTTAAGACTCCATACACTGCAGTACACCAGGCTTCCCTGACCCTTACCATCTTCCGGAATTTGCCCAAATTCATATTCATTCTATTGGTGACACTGTCCAGCCATCGCATCCTCTGCCCTCTTCTCCTTCTGCCTTCAATCTTTTCCAGTATCAGGGTTGATTTTTTTTTTTTTTCCCAGTGAGTCAGTTGTTCGCATCAGGCGGCCAAAGTATTGGAGCTTCAGCTTCAGTATCAGTCTATCCAAAGAATATTCAGGGTTGATTTCCCATAGGATTGAGTGATTTGATCTCCTTGCAGTCCAAGGGACTCTCAAGAGTCTTCTCCAGCACCACAGTACAATATAAATCATGGACCAGTCACAGGATGGAATGTGATAAAGCCATTAAAAAGAGTATTGGAAAACGTTTCGACACACCTGCAGTTACTGCTAAGCAACAAAATAAATTACAAGGTTATTTGTAAAGTGTCAATCTAATTATATACTTAAGATTTAGAAGGAAATAACGCAAGCTATCAGGCTTCCCTGGTGGCTCAGAAGGTAAGAATCTGCCTGCAATGCAAGAGACCCCAGTTTAATCCCTGGGTTGTGAAGATCCCCTGGAGAAGGGAATGGCAACCCACATCAATGTTCTTGCCTGCAGAATCCAATAGACAGAGGAGCCTGGCGGGCTACAGTCCATGGGGTTGCAAAGAGTCAGACATAACTGAGTGACTAAGCACACACAATATAAACTATAATGGGATTTATATCGTGGGGGCTGGATTGCAGGTGATGTCTATTTTTGCCTCTGTGTTTTTCTACATTCTCTGCATTCTCCATAAATATACTCTTTTAATAAAAAGGAAAAATCATGAGCCGGTCTAAAATGAGTCTGGTATGGAATGTAGGATAATAAAGGGCTGAAGAAACACAGAAGATAGAACAGCTGGCCAGGGTTGGTGGCCAGGGAGAAAGACACGTGAACACAAAAAGAGGCAAGTTTTCCAAAAAAGAACTGGTTCGGAAGAAACACACAGAGATGCCCACGGAGCAGCTGTGTGGGAGGACTAGATCTCTGGCACCTTTGGGGACAGAATGGTGCCCAGAGGTTCAGACACTAGTGCTCTGTCGCTGTGGTCAGGGTCTGCCTGTTAGAATGTCTCTTTCACTTTCACCCCACTTCTCTCCCACGTGGCCTGAGTCAGGTGCCCACCCTGACCTGCTCCTTTCATCCTTCTGGGAACCGAAGAATTGATGCTTTGAACTGTGGTATTGGAGAAGACTCTCGGGAGTCTCTTGGACTGCAAGGAGATCCAACCAGCCCGCCCTAAAGGAAATCAGTCCTGAATATTCATTGGAAGGACTGATGCTGAAGCTGGAACTCCAATACTTTGACTACCTGATGCGAACAGCTGGCTCATTGGAAAAGACCCTGATGCTGGGAAAGATTGAAGGCAGGAGAAGGGGACGACAGAGGATGATATGGTTGGATGGCATCACTGACTCGACGGACGTGAGTTTGAGTAAGCTCTGGGAGCTGGTGATGGACAGGGAGGCCTGGCGTGCTGCAGTCCATGGAAAGAGTTGGACACGACTGAGCGACTGAACTGAACTGAACCGAGCCCCAGAACGGAAGTTTCCAGTCTGGCCAGAAGGGAGCGCTGTGGCTCAGGCCGGGCACCTGGAACCAGACTCTTCTGTTCAAGTTCTTCGTCTGTCCTTACCTGTAACTTGCGAAATACACTTGGAGCATGGGGGCGGGGAGGGGGGGGGGCGGACCATGAGCCCCGCGTCTCAGGGATTAAGTAAAACAGGTATCCACACATGTCTGTAACCTGAAAAAGGCCTGCGAATCTGAGGGTCACTAATCCTTTGGAGCTTACTGTTTACATTTAAATGCCTCGCAGGGGCTCTGACTTTCCCCAGGCTGGCACCACTGGCAGAGGTGTTGCCATCCGCCTGCAAGTGTGCACCGCGACCTCTGCCCGTGTGCTCCTTCTGGGCGCCGGGCCTGTTAGTGCAAAGGGCTGCTGGACGTCGCTCCTGACTTGGTTTGACCCCCGGGCTGGGACCCTGGATCCCCGGCCCAGTGTGCATGGGCTCAGTGGTTAGCATCTTGGACCCATCAAAGCTCCCCTCAAGACTAAATGCCCAAGGAGCTCTCTGTCTCCGGGAAGGGCCTTGCTGTCAGCTGGCTGCACTCCACCTGCTTTCATTCTCGCTGCCGACCCAGCCGAGTGACGAGGCCTCGTGTCGCTCCCGATCTTCACCCTGACTCTGGCTCTCAGCCTCTCTGTACAGTTGTGTGGTCTGTGCACTGCACACGCCTCGGCGGTGCTGCTTATACTAGTCTGTAAGGAACAAGCCTAGGCCTGAACAGTTACGAAGAGCAGGCCTGCCCCGGTGTAGTGATCAAGCTGTGATTCAGGCCTGCTGGCCCTGGCTGGTTCACAAAGGTTCCTGCCTGTTCTAGCTGCAAGAGGGGCAGGCCTCAGAATCTCTCTGAACCTCAGTTTCCTCAGTTGTAAAGGGAGGAGCTGGACTGGCTGATGTCCAAGCTGAATTAGCTAGACATGCCAAACTGTACTACTTAGCTGTTCTTGGTAGCTCAGCTGGTAAAAAATCCTCCTGCAGTGCAGGAGACCCCGGTTCAATTCCTGGGTCAGGAAGATCAGCTGGAGAGGGGATAGGCTACCCCTCCAGTATTCTTGGGCTTCCCTGGTGGCTCAGTTGGTAAAGAATCTGTCTGCAACACAGAGACCTGGGTTGGGAAGATCCCCTAGAGGAGGACACGGCAACCCACTCTAGTATTCTTGCCTGGAGAATCCCTATGGACAGAGGAACCTGGTGGGCTACAGTCCATGGGGTTGCAAAGAGACACAACTGAGCGACTAAGCACAGCACAGCACAGTACCCCAGTATGTATGGATTCTGGGCAGTGTCCATGATGTTACCAGACATGTATCTGTGCTCAGATTTGGGATCCAGCATCCTGGGTTCAGTCCTTGTCCTGATGCAATCTTTTTTTTTTTTTTTTTTCACTTTTTGACTGCACCCCAAGGCACATGGGATCTTAGTTCCCTGAGCAGGGATCGAGCCCACCCCCCATCCCTCCGCCATGCATTGGAAGCTTGGAGTCTTAACTGCTGGACCACCAGTGAAGTCCCCAAATGAAGTCTCCAGCCTCCTGTTGCTCTCGGTCCTGCTCCAGCACCACCCTTCCCGCTCACAGGAAGAGGGAGGCTTTGTGGATGGCTGCGGAGGTTCGAGAATGCCCAACCAGACTGAATCAGAAAACCCATGAAGAGGATTAGTGGGTATTACAGCTAGAAATCTGTGTTAGGACCACAGAGTGGCTGTTTGCTCTTGTCAAGGTACTTTCTGGACTCGTAGGTCAGGAGGTGAAGCTCTTTGGGGCAGGTGGCCTCTTGGTGCCCTGCAGTCACACATGGGACCTGCCTTGCCAACCCCACAAAGATGCTGACTATCTAAGGTCAACTGTGAAGCCAGGCACACTGCCGTCTAGCAGATATAAGCCCCAGACAGTTTAGGAGGAACTGGAGTCAGAGCGCAGACACTCTCAAAGTCATGGGACTCTGGCTGGGACCCCAAACCCAGCTGCTCCCAGTTAGGAACCCCTGGGCTCCTAGGTGCCCACAGTCGCTTTGTGGGGCCCTTTAAGTGGGGCCACCCTTCAATGCCTTGTACATAGAGCTGGAGGGTGGCCTGCAGAGCTGGGTGGGTGAGCATAATCAGGTCAGGGATGTCTGTGTGCACCGTATTTCATATTTACCCAGAGCTGCTCTGGAGTCCCAGGGACACTAAGCAAGAGAGTAATATTTTAGAGATAGTTCTGGCTGACCACAGAGTTGGACAAGGGCCAAATGGGCACTTAGGGAGCACAGTCTGGGAGGCTGTGCAGTGGTTCCAAAGATGGATGGGTGACTAATGGAGACAAAAGACAGGTCATGGGGCAACAAGAAACTTGAGCCAGCCAGCCAGCATGTGCAGAGTGCCTCCCTTGCATCAAATGCCTGGGGATGGAAAAAGGTTGGGGCTACAAGAGCCTTGAGACCAGAGACATCCTGAGAATCAAGAAGAGGAGAGTGAGAGAGAGGAAAGCCTGGGTGAGGCTTCTCTCTGTCCCCCAGCTCTCTGCCATCTCCCACCCCTCAGCTCACCACAAACACACACACAGCCAGGGCTGTGCCTCTGCAGGCGTTGACTGCAATCAGGGGACCACGTTGATTGAACCAGAGCTCTCTTCAAGGGGTCTGGACTGAACCATCTCGAGATAAGCAACGCGGTACCATGCCAGTGCATAGAGCACTCAGAAATGATTCATTTTTGCTCCTTTGAAATGGTGGCAAGTCTTCTACAGAACAAACCACATCCGGAGTGGAAGTGATAAAGCTCAGAACAGCGGAAGGATAACCATGGTGACACTCTCACAGTTTGGGGGCTGTAAATAAGAGGTGTGTTTACTCTGGAATTGTCACCGAAAACAGAAAAGCTGCAAATACAACAGCCAAGCAACACTCTTCTCTTCTGGGCTCATCGACAGAGAAAGTACAGATAACTCACATTTTCCAGAGGCTGTACGCAAATCCAAGATTTTCTTTTGGCATTGCTGTGGAAAAATCCTCAGAGAGGAAGATGAGCCTTTCAAGGATGAGTTCTTTTTTTATTATTTTAAAATAAAATATTCACCTGCAGTTGTAAGAAAGAACAGAGAGATCCCCCTAGACTCTTCACCCACTTTCTCCCCATGGATACATTTTGCATGACTGTAGCAGAATATCACAGCTAGGAAACTGGCACTGACACCAATGGTTCTGTGCTGGGGAACTCTGAGTGACATCTTGTACTTTTCAAAATATAAAAATGCAAAATTTCTGTATTAAAAAAAAAACTAAAATTAAATTATAAGACAATAAGGCAAGGAGAAAATGTTTTTTCTGTGAATCCTAGCAAAGGGCTTATGTCCACAGAATGGGTCTGTTCCCTTTTAGAAGAAAAACAGTTAAGTGGCCCTTGAAAAAATTTTGATGGTCTGTAGAATTATAACTAAAATTACTATAATACAATAATATCTCAGGAAGCCTATAAGGCAACATTGGATGAATTTGCTTCTTGACATGATTGTTTGGAGGAATTATTGTTTGATTTCAACCTTTCCTAAAGTTCTCTAGCATTATTTCTTACATCTGGAAATTCACCAGTTCTCTCTAGTATTATATTCTAAATATCTAGTGTCTTTTTACTGATTCACTTATACATTCAACAAACATTTATTGATTGTCTGCTATTAGCCAATTATTTTTCTAAGGGGAGGAAACCAGGAGTAATCACAAAAGTCCTTTGAGGAGCTGTCATTCCAAACAGTTCCCCCGCCCCCCTGCAACATTTCAACTTAACTATGACTGTTCTTGTTTAGGATTCCATCGTCTTCCAGAAGGAAGGTTCTAGAAGCTTCTGAATCCATAACCCTCTGTACAGTATCTCCCCTGCCCCCTGTTTATTCTCTGCACTGCTGATCTTCCCCACGGACACACCTGATTATGTGACGTTCAAGTACAAAATCCATCCAGTGCCCCATCACTCCTATCTCCCTCTATACAGCACAAGTTCAAGTTCAAGATGTTCTTAATGGTCCAGCCTCTCTCTTCCCGACAGTATCCGTCATTCATCCTTTATCGTCCTGCCCACGCTTGCGGCTTCAGTCGGGTCCGACTCTGTGTGACCGTATGGACTGTACTCTGCCAGGCTCCTCTGTCTTGGGATTCTCCAGGCAAGAATACTGGAGTTACTGAAGTGGGTTGCCATGCCCTCCTCCAGGGGATCTCCCTGACCCATGGGTTGAACCCGAGTCTCCTGTGTCTCCTGCATTGCAGATGGATTCTTTACTGCTGAGTCGCTGGGGAAGCCCAATTTATATACACACACATATATATACACACATATATACGTACACACACAATTCAAACCTTTGTGTTTTTTCCACTTAAAGTATGTTAGAATGTTTTCAGCTTTTGACACAAACTGCTAAACTGATTTTCAAAAAGACTGAATAAATTCAAAAATTTATTCTCTCATCGTTAGATGTGAAAATGCACAGCTTATCTAACACACCTTCACAAACACTAGTGAAAGCAAAAATTGGTCCTTTTCTTCAACTTTACTTTTCTTCATTCTTAGCAAGATTGACTATATTGTCATTTGTTTATAAAGTTCTTCCATTTCATCCTTCTTGAATTTTTAAAGCTTTTTCTTTGCCTATTTCATTAATAGAACATTTCAGTTTTTCTCACTGATGCTTTGGAACTATCTATTGACATTTAAATTCTTTCTCAGTCATCTTCATCAAAAAATTTTTTTTCAGCCTATAATTTGACTTTCATGTTTTTTGTGATATTTGGCATAAAATTTTTATGTGAATGCCAATATACCATTTCCCTCTTACTGCCTCCCATTGGTTTTAAACTTAGAAGTCCTTTCTCCATACAGAAGCCAAGGAATTTTTCCCCCTCTCTCTTTTCTATTTTTTTTTTTTTTATTATAACTGAGCTCTGATCAATCTACAGTTTATTCTGGTGTGTGGTAAAGTTAGAAGCAGGTATTTTCCTCAAATATCTTGTCAATTACTGGGTCATCCTTGATTGAGAAATCTTTCATTTTCTGTTCATGAGTGATGCCTCATTTAACATATGTTAAATGCAGACCTGGTTCTGGCTGATCTCTGGTCATTGACACACAGCTGCTTCTTGTGCCTGCGGCGCTCAGAAGCACTTGGTGTAGATCGGCACAGCGTACAAACCCGGGGAAGCCCGTATGCCCTCACTTTTCTTCGTGGGGACAGTTTTCTTCAGTGTTTCTACTTACTTACTCTGTCAGCTTCATTTGGGAAGGCTATTCACTTTCAAATAGAGCATTTTCCATTCTGACCCATAGCTGCTATGTGTCAGATATACATGTCAAAACTAACTATGTTTTTAGACATAGTTTTAACTATGTTTTAAAAACTAAGTTATTTTTCAGCTTAATTTTTACTTTTAGTTATTTGCCGCCTCATATTTATTAGGAAGGATATCTTTAGCTCTTCTTTTTGTGGGTGCTATTAGAAACAGGATTGAAAACATTTTAAACTGGTTCCCCTCCCCCAAGCATGCTAAGTGACGTCTGAGTCTTGCGACTTCATGGACTGTAGCCCACCAAGCTCATCTGTCCATGGGATTTCCCAGGCAGGAACACTGGAGTGGGTTGCCATTTCCTCCTCCATTTAACTGGTTGCTACTGCTGCTGCTGCTAAGTCACTTCAGTCGTGTCCAACTCTGTGCGACCCCATAGACGGCAGCCCACCAGGCTCCCCTGTCCCTGGGATTCTCCAGGCAAGAACACTGGAGTGGGTTGCCATTTCCTTCTCCAATGCATGAAAGTGAAAAGTGAAAGTGAAGTCTCTCAGTTACATATCTCTAAATAAAAAAGCGACTTACTTTGGTGGGCTTATTGTAAGTTTGGTCATTTTATTAACTCCTGTGCTTATTTCTTCTCCTGTTAGGTGGCTCTCTTGAGATTCTAGGTATACTGCCAGAAGAAACTGAGACAGTAGAGCTGGTGTTCTCTCCAGTGCTGGGCACACAGCATTCCATCTACATGAAGCTCAAATGCGAGCAGAGCCAGTGGAGTGACGGAGGTCAGAATGGAGACTGACTCTGGGAGGAGGGAAGGGGCTGGCGGAGAGGAGGTGTCGGGGGGTCTCTGCAGTTCTGCTGTCATTCTAGGCGGTTGTCACATAGGGGTGTTCAGTGTGTAAAAGTTCATTGAATTATCCACTTATGGTCGGTGGACTTTTATATTTGGGTGCCTATACTGGGGTAAATGGTGATCCTCCAAAAGATTTATCTGACTCCTAACCCCAGGTAGCTATGAATGTGACCTTTATTTGAAAAATGTGTCTTTGTTGATTTACTTAAGTTAAAGATCTTGAGGTAAGATCTTTCTGGATTAGTTGTTTAGTTGCTAAGCCATGTCAGACTCTTTATGACCCATGGACTGCAGCACACCAGGCTTCCCTGTTGTTCACTATCTCCTGGAGTTTGCTCAAATTCATATCCACTGAGTCAGTGATGCCATCCAACCATCTTACCCTCTGTCATCCCCTTCTTCTCTTGCCCTCAATCTTTCCCAGCTTCAGAGTCTTTTCCAGTGAGTCAGCTGTTTGTATCAGGTGGCCAAAGGAATGGAGCTTTAGCTTTAGCATGAGTTCTTCCAATGAATATTCAGGGTTGATTTCTTTTAGGATTGACTGGTTTGATCTCCTTGCTGTCCAAGGGACTCTCAAGAGTCTTCTCCAGCACTATAGCTTGAAAGCATCAATTCTTCAATTCTTCAATATTCAGCTTTCTTTATAGTCCAACTCTCACATCCGTACATGACTACTGGAAAAACCATAGCCTTGACTAGATGGACCTTTGTCGGCAAAGTAATGTCTCTGCTTTTTAATATGCTGTCTAGATTGGTCATAGCTTTTCTTCCAAGGAGCAAGGGTCTCTTAATTTCATGGCTGTAGTCACCATCTGCAGTGATTTTGGAGCCCAAGAAAAGAAAATCTGTCACCGTTTCCGTTTTTTCCCCATCTATTTGCATGAAGTGATGGGAACAGATGCCATGATCTTAGTTTTTTGAATGTTGAGTAATTAAGTGTGGGCTCTAAATCCAATAACAAGTGTCCCTATAAAAACAGGGAAAATGCAGACACACAGAAGAGAGGATAATGTGATGATGCAGAAGTTGGAGTGATGCGTCCACAAGCCAGGGAATTCAGGGAATGACAACAGTAGAGCTGGAAAGAGGCAGAGCTGTGGCAGGAAGCAATGTGGGCCACCCCAAAATGTGTCTCTTTGATGTGGGGATTATTTTAGGCTGATTATTTTTAAGAACCGGATGACTCAGGAAGTCTTACTTTTTACCTTTCCCTTGGCTGCCTAAAGAATTTAGACAAAGGGTCTTTTTGCAGAAGAGAGCTATCACCAACGATGCTGGCAAAGAATATGGGCCAGGTGAGGTGGGGACACTGGCAGGGCCTGGCGATCAGAGTCCATCTGTGTCCATTGTCCCTGCAGGCTCAGAAAACACATGTTTACCAGACATTTGCTTTTCTATCTCTACGAGAATCACTTTCTTCCTCTTTGAAACCCCATATACTTCCCCAACCTCCTCTCTTATCCTTAGCTGAAGATAGCCTTTAAGGGAAGGACTTCAGCCATGTTAGTGAGTTACTCAGTTTTCCAGGGTCTCTCCCATGGAGATATTATTAAACTTTTGTTTGCTTTCTCTTGTTAATCTGTCTCATGTCAATTTAATTCTTAAACCAGTCAGAAGAACCTAGCAGAGGAAAATGTCTTCCTCCACAGCAAAAAGGTCTTCCCCCAGAGCAGCGGTCCCCAAGCTTTTTGACATCAGGTTCTGGCTTTGTGGAAGACAATTTTTTCATGGACTGGGCAGGAGTTGGGTGAGGGGTTGGGGATGATTCAAGTGCATTAGATTTATTGTGCACTTTATTTCTAATATATTAAATCAGCTCCATCTCAGATCATCCAGGCATTGGATCCTGGAGGTTGGGGAACCCTGCCCTAAAGCTTTAGGAGGGAGCATGGCTCTGCCAAAGTCTGTTTCAGGCCTCCAGAACTGTGAGAGAACACACATCTGCTTGGAGCAAATAATAGCATTCCTAGGAAACTAACACAATGCCATATTTCAATACAAATTTTACTTAAACAAACACAGACAGACAAAAAATCAACTAAAACTCGTGTTGGCAGGAGTGCGTGATCTTCTACATGGTGGCTGAGAGCTCTTTGGAAAGCTATGAAGTTACTGATCTAAATCATTAAACACATACTTTTGTTTTACCCCATTCACAGAACTATGACCTAAGGAGTAATTGTAGGTGTCCACGACAATGTTCACTCCAACAGATTATTCCCAGGCCTTTAAGGATACCCATCTGACACCATTTTTCACTTGTCAACAAAACAAAATTATAAAAGTCATTGCTGGTGAAGATATGGTGCATGCGTACTCAGCTGTGTCTCCCTCTTTGTGACCTCGTGGACTGTAGCACACCAGGCTCCTTTGTCCCTAGGATTCTCCAGGCAAGAATACTATAGTAGGTTGCCATTTCTTACTCCAAGGGATCTTCCTGACCTAGGGATTGAACCTGAGTCTCTGGATTGTCCTGCATTGGCAGGCGGATTCTTTGCCAATGAGCCACCTGGGAAGCCCAAAGATATAGTAGTTAAAGCAATTTCTCTCCCCTGTAGGAGAGCAAATATCAGTGCAGCTGTGGCAGGCTGCTTCAGCGAGATAGTAATGTGTGTTCTTTCCTTCTAAACTTTCCCTTTCTCCTTCAAAGAAAGTAGCCAGGCTATATGAGTGTCATGCTGCTGCTGCTGCTGCTGCTGCTAAGTCGCTTCAGTCGTGTCCGACTCTGTGCGACCCCATAGACCGCAGCCCATCTGGCTCCGCCGTCCCTGGGATTCTCCAGGCAAGAACACTGGAGTGCGTTGCCATTTCCTTCTCCAGTGCACGAAAATGAAAAGTGAAAGCGAGGTCGCTCAGTCATGTCCGATTCTTCACTATCCCATGGACTGCATCCTACCAGGCTCCTCCATCCTTGGGATTTTCCAGGCAAGAGTACTGGGATGGGTTATGAGTGTCCTACTGCTATGTAATAAATACCACCAACTTAGTGACTTGAGACAAAATTTATTTATAGCTTACGGTTCTAGATTTCTGGTTCAGAAATCCAGGCAGGGCTCAACTCATTTCTGTGCTCAAGGTTTCACAAGATTTAAATCACAGTGGTCAGCAGCCTACTTTCATTGCTGGTGGCTCTAGGGGCAAATCTACTTGCAAGCTCATTCTGATTGGTGGCAGAGTTCAATTTCTTGGGACTGAAGTCCCTGTTTCTTGAGGATCATCAGCTACGGGTCATTCTCCACCCATGGAGAACCTCACTTTCCTTGTCTTGTGGACCCTCCATCTCCAAAGCCAGCATTTGGCCCCTTTCCAATCCAGCCCATTTCACACTGTCTCCAGGAAGGCCTCAGTCCCTTGTGAGGGCTTGTCTTATTGGGTCAGACCCAAATTGCTGAAAATAATAAACTAATTTAATAAAAGAAATATGTGGAATGATAAGTAAAGCACCCAGTTTGGGCATGATATTTGCACTGTATTTTTGTGGCAGAGGAGAACAGATACAGCCGTCTCCCTATAAGTGAGGAGAAGACAACCTGGCCCCCAAACTCTTGACCTAAATGAAAAGCTTGCAAAGATGGTGGCAGGAGGACTTTTAGTAACGTGAGGATATGGAATTGTTGTCTTGTCATTTCTTCATCCTTCTGCCTGTCTCCTGAAAGGTAATCCCATCTGTGTCCGTCAGTTTCTCCCCCTTCTCCACACACACACGTACATGCACTCTTGCCCAGACAGAACACCGAGGACTGCAAATCCCAAAGGCCATGAGCAAACAAGCCAGAGACCTAGCATGGGTCAGCACACTCTGGTCTCAGAGGTTAAACTCTTAGATCAGAAAGATGCAGGGACTTTGGGGAAAGGGGAAGTCTGGGGACTGAGGCCTCAAATGGGGAGCCCAGACGGGAAGTTATTTAGGAAAGGAGCTCAGAGCTGAACCTGCACCTGCTCTCACTTCCTCGTGAGGAAAAGAACCACACTGACCACGTGGCACTGGAGCCAGGGCTGTGGTTCCAGCAAATGTCGCAGCAAGAAAATGAAAGACATGTTTTGCTTTGGAATCTAGCATTTTCCTCCCGGAGTGCCTTGCTCTGATGTCCACTTCTGACATGAGCCTTCTGAATGGTGAATTTCTTTATGGTTCTTTTTTTTTCTTCTGGCCACACCCTGCATGCCATGCACCCACCCCTAGGACACGTCTGCCTCTACAGGGGCACACAGAGATATACACCTTATTACACACACACACACGCACACACACACAAAGTCAGATACACACACAAACACATAGACACTCTCATGTGCATACCTACTCACAGGCACACATATTCATATAAAGCTAAGCATGCTCAGTCGCTCCGTCATGTCTGACGATTTGCGACCCTATGGACTGGAGTCCACAAAGCTCCTCTGTCCATGGGATTCTCCAAGCAATAAGACTAGAGTGGGTTGCCATTTCCTCATTCAGGGGATCTCCCCGACCCAGGGATCGAATCTGTGTCTCCCAGTTTTCTGCACTGGCAGGTGGAGTCTTTACCACTGAGCCACCTGGGAAGCCCTTAAAGGTAAGCACATACTCTCAAACACACACACACACATGAACACATGCAGTGTTCAAATGCACACACACGCACATGACTTTTGGGCAGAAACTTTGCCCAGAGTCTGGAAGGCTTCTTTGGAGTGTTTGCTCCCTCAGCAAACATCTACTGGACACCTATGTGTGGTTAATCATCGTGTGGGACGTCAGAGGGGAAGTTGCTGGAATACAGAGGCCTGGCTCGTGGACCCAGAACACAGGGCTGATAAGGAGTCAGCAGCTTGCAGCTCTGGAGGTTGCAGCAGAAGACTGCTGCCACAGAGGTGAGCACAGGGGTGGAGGTCCACCCCAACCTGTGATGGTGGCCTTCCTGAGAGGAGGCTGCGTCTTTAAGCAGAGACAAAACAGTGCAGCCTGAAGCTGCAGCATTTCATTCACCTGGGCTGCCTGGGCTGTGTGACTCACCTTTACGTTCCCACCTCCTGGCATCTTCAGAATCACGGGGTGCCCCTCCCACTCCCAAGGCTACACAGGCAGGTTGACAGAGCCACGAACATGAACCACCACGGGACCAGACATGTTTTGTTTGGGGGTTCTACACACTCAGAGCCAGAAAAAATGAAACTGAGGATAACTGCTTAAAGGAACCAGAGTGAGACTTTAAGCCTAGGAAGGCAAGGACTAGAGAGGACTAAGAAAGAGGGGGCATGCTGTGACACATAAAAGGAATCATCCCTTTGTTCTGTGGGACAATTCAGCCAGTCTTCCCAACCTGCTGCTGTCAAATGTAAGATCAAACAACCACAACAAGCTTATTACATAAATCCATTCTCCACCGTCTCCACTCCTGACTCTGACTGCAGTGCTCATAGACATGGGAGGATATCTTGATGTGTTAAGGTCTCCTTTACTTCACTGGCCCCATGTACCACCAGGGCAGCCAACCATGGGCTAGTGGTGACTTGGAAACTTCTGGATCAGTGATTCTCAAACTTGAACATGCATCACAATCACCTGAGGGCTTGTGAGGCCACAGGGCTGGACCCCATTTGCAGAGTTTCTGATTCAGTAGGTGTGGGGTGGAGCTCAAGTAATGGAGTGATGCTGATGCTCTGGGGACCCCACTTTGAGAACTGTTATAGCAACTCCTGAGGGTACAAGTGATCCACCTTCACAATCTCCCTGACACCCACATAGTTAGAACAGGTGTTTGGATGTAAAGGAGGTCAAGACCAACAGAATCTGTAAATGCACCCACTGATATGTGATTCACTCCTCTCTATGATGTCACATCCACAGCCAGTAGTTTTGGGGAGTCTTTTATTAACCTAGAGGAGTCAGGGTATAGGGAAGAGAATTCTAAATCAGACTCCAGAGACTGGTTTTAATCTGGGCTCTGCTGTTTGCTTGTTGGTTGGGGTGATCTGTTACACAGCAGTAGCTGACTAATACAAGTGGCTGCTATGTCAGGTTTGGGAACTCTAGGATGAATTTAGAAAAATATCTATCTGCCAGGAATTTGCAATCTAGTAGAAGAGGCAGTTACAGTATGATGTGCTGAGTAACATGGAAGGAAGCAAAGAGGTATTGTAAGAACTCTAAGGCACAGGGACCTCAATCTACTTTGGAGGTTTTGGGGAGGAAACTTCCTTAGAAATAACTTGTGAGCCAAGCAGTGGGAGGGAAGGCAGATGGACAGCCCTGAGTGTGCCCTACACCAAACTCAAGCAGATGCTCACAGGCAGAATAGCACAGGGCTGAGATCAAATCCAGGGATGGACGCACAGATGAATGAGTTGACTTGCAGGGCTCCAGGGCCACAGAATGCTGCCTCGACTCCAACCCATCACCTTATAGATGGGGGACTTCCCTGGTGGTCCAGTGGTTAACACTTCACCTTCCAATGCAGGGGGTGCAGGTTCAATCCCTGGTCAGGAAGATACAATCCCACATGTCTCATGGCCAAAAAACCAGGACATAACCAACAGTAGCAGTATTGTAACAAATTCAATAGACTTTAACAACAGTTCACATCAAAGCAAAACAAAACAAACAAAACGGCAACTTACGAGCAGAAGTCATGATTCCTCTACAAGTGTGGATGAATTGGTCCACATCCACCCACCACTCTCCTGCTCATGCCAAGATTCCAAACTTCATCCCTGAGCAGATATCTCCTTGCCCAATGACCAGGACTGACATCACTAAGACCCACTGTACTTTGTAAGAGTAAAACAATTTTTCTCTAGAGAAATGATTAAGTTCTGATCCATTTTCCCAGTAGTCCTTTACAAGTCCTCTGTACATGTTAAACTGTACATAATTCAATCTTTGTTTGCCAACAATTCTATCTGACACGGGCTTCCCAGGTAGACTAGTGGTAAAGAATCTGCTTGACAATACAGGAGACACAAGAGATGCAGGTTTGATCCCTGGATCGGGAAGATTTTCTGGGGGAGAAAAATGGCACCCCACTCCAGTATTCTCGCCAGGAGAATCCCATGGACAGAGCAGCCTGGTGGACTGCAGTACATGGCGTTGCGAAGAGTCAGACATGACTGAGTGAGCAACTGAGCCCTCACTGAGCATATCTGACACAGGACTAGTGACAGAAGCACTCATCTGGAAAATGAAGCAAAGGAGAAGAGTCTGCCATTTCTAAGTAACTGACACCTCTCTGCAGTTTTATTTGAGCCCCCCAAAGTAGAGGAGTTTAGGCATAAGCGTCAAAATCAAGCCACTGCTGTGCTCAGCCTGCCGTCTTGGGAAGCAGCCAACTATGTTATGTGCAAGCTTATTGTTCTAACAGCTTCTTGGGTTGAGTTACAGCTTCTTAGCCAGAGGGGCAGGAGGGGCTCGTGCAGATAAACCAGGATGGTCCTGGATGTGCTGGCCTGTCCTCACCCCCTGGTCCATCTGCAAGTTCAGCTCCCAATCTGAAAAACCCATAGACAGATCTCCCCAGAAAACTGATGCTGTTTTACAAAATCCTTTTCTAGAAGGAGACACAGCAAACTGCTTAATTTTACCCAGTATTGATTTGAACCCTATAACTTTTACAGACATTTCTCAGGGAGTTACTACCGGTCACAATAATATGACTCAGGGGACAGCTGGTTTCCCTTTTTTAAAAAAATGGAAAAACCACAGCCCAGACGAACAAGGCAGCTTCCCCTAGGGCCATGTGGAATTATCTGCGTCAGAGGCTGCTCAAGGTTGCTTAGGGTCCTAACCAGAAATGGGAACCTCTCCACAAAGCCTGACACAGTCAAAACCCCTGAGGAAGCACAAGAGCTTCAAGGCTCTCACTAGGGAGCCAGCGTCACAGAAGTCCTGGAGTTGGCAGCATCACAGAGAAGGAACCTGTATTGTCTGCTAAAAGATAAAGCAGTGGGTGACACGGCTTGTATAAAAGTGTGCTGCCTTTCTCATCACTGGTTCACAAGTTTCATGGTAATTAACCAGAATAAAGTCATAAGATGTCCTTCCTGGGGAGTCTCCAAATGCCAGCGTCATGTGACAGCTTCTAAACATTCTGGCCTCCATTTTGCAGATGAAAGGGTGGAACGTGTTAGGATTCTGATATATATTGAAGGCAAAGCAGACATCATTGGAAGACTAGAGATCTCTTCAAGAAAATTAGAGATACCAAGGGAACATTTCATGCAAAAGTGGGTACAAAGGACATAAAAGGTATGGACCTAACAGAAGCAGAAGATATTAAGAAGAGGTGGCAACAATACACAGAAGAACTATACAAAAAAGATCTTAATTACCCAGATAACCACGATGGTGGGATCAGTCATCTAGAACCAGACAACCTGGAGTGCAAAGTCAAGTGGGCTTCAGGAAGCATCACTACGAACAAAGCTAGTGGAGGTGCTAGAATTCCAGTTGAACTATTTTAAATCCTAAAAGATGATGCTGTGAAAGTGCTGCACTCAATATGCCAGCAAATAAGGAAAACTCAACAGTGGCCACAGGACTGGAAAAGGTTAGTTTTCATTCCAATCACAAAGAAGGGCAATGACAAAGAATGTTTAAATTACTGCACCATTGCACTCATCTCACATGATAGCTGCACCATTGCACTCATCTCACATGATAGCAAAGTAAAGCTCAAAATTCTCCAAGAGAGGTTTCAACAGTCTGTGAAACGACAACTTCCAGGTGTTCAAGCTGTACTTAGCACAGGAACCAGAGATCAAACTGCCAACATCTGTTGGATCATAGGAAAAGCAAGAGAATGCCAGAAAAACATCTACTTCTGCTTTATTTGACTATGCCAAAGCCTTTGACTGTGTGGATCACAACAAACTGTGGAAATTTCTGAAAGAGATGGGAATACCAGACCGCTTGATCTGCCTCTTGGGAAATCTGTATGCAGATCAGGAAGCAACAGTTAGAACTGGACATGGAACAACAGACTGGTTCCAAATAGGAAAAGGAGTTCATCAAGGCTGTATATTGTCACCCTGTTTATTTAACTTCTATGCAGAGTACATCATGAGAAACGCTGGACTGGAAGAAACACAAGCTGGAATCAAGATTACCGGGAGAAATGTCAATAACCTCAGATATGCAGATGACACCACCCTTATGGCAGAAAGTGAAGATGAACTAAAGAGCCTCTTGATGAAAGTGAAAGTGGAGAGTGAAAAAGTAGGCTTAAAGCTCAATGTTCAGAAAATTAAGATCATGGCATCCGGTCCCATCACTTCATGGCAAATAGATGGGGAAACAGAGGAAACAGTGAAAATAGTGACGACTTTATTTTTGGGGTCTCCAAAATCACTGCAGATGGTGACTGCAGCCATGAAATTAAAAGATGCTTACTCCTTGGAAGGAAAGTTATGACCAACCTAGACAGCATATTAAAAAGCATAGACATTACTGTGTCAACAAAGGTCCATCAAGTCTAAACTATGGTTTTTCCAGTAGCCATGTATGGATGTGAGAGTTGGACCATAAAGAAAGCTGAGTGCCAAGGAATTGATGCTTTTGAACTGTGGTGTTGGAGAAGACTCTTGAGAGTCCCTTGGACTGCAAGGAGATCCAACGAGTCCATCCGAAAGGAAATCGGTCCTGAATATTCATTGGAAGGACTAATGTTGAAGCTGAAACTCCAATACTTTGGCCACCTGATACAAAGAACTGACTCATTTGAAAAGGCCCTGATGCTGGGAAAGATTGAGAGCAGGAGGAGAAGGGGACGACAGAGGATGAGATGGTTGGACGGCATCACCAACTCAATGGATATGAGTTTGAGCAAGCTCCGGGATTTGGTGATGGACAGGGAGGCCTGGCTTGTGGCAGTCCATGGGGTTGCAAAGAACTGGACATGACTGAGTGAGTGAACTGACTGAAATGGAATGAGAATAAGACAGTCCTTGCCACAGCCATACACACCCTAGACGGGAGCACAGGTCCCCTGGAAGACACAGTGGCTGGGAGCTGGAGTTTGGGGATAGTGGAGCAATCCCAGGGCGAGGGCTGCTGTTGACTGTGGACAGATTGAGGGGATGTGAGGAGGATATTGCGGTGGGAAGTGACTGTGAAAGAAAGCCAGGCAGCCATGGAAGCAAGATGATACTGCTGAGTCACACGTAGAGGGTGGGGCCATCACCATAGCCTCTCTCTCCCCACACGCCGCCAACACTGGCAGCTGAACAGTAGAAAGGCTAGCCCATCAAAAGCCTGATGTTCTGAACTACAGAGTAGGACCCCAGCCAGGGGGGCCCCTCTATGTGCCTGATGCCCCGATCTACAGAGTAGGACCCCACCCAGGGTGCCCCTTTAAGTGCCTGATGCACCAAACAACAGAGAAGGACCCTAGGCAAGGGAGCCCTCTAAGTGCCTGAAAGGGCGGAACTATGGAGAAAGACTGCCCGAAGAGACCTTCTGATCGGCAGCTACAAAAGGCTCAAAAAAAGACTGATAGGGCAGTCCTGCAGCAGAGTCAGTCCTTATCCCTGCACAGTGGGAGCCGCCAGGGTTCCCGCAAGCCAAGCATCTGCCCCATCTTCACACTCAGCTCTCACTGGGGCAGAGACACCACAGGCAAAAGAAAGTCGAGTTTATTGCCACTTTGAAATCTAGTTAAGCTTTTGAGTATTTAGTTTTTCTCAGTCACATTTTTTATTGTTATAAACCTCTGCCACTACATTGGGCTTTTGTAGTTCTGTGAAATTTTCTTTTCTCTCTCTTTTTTTTAAATTTTAGTTTTTAATTTTTTTTAAACCTGTTATTATTTTTTCTACATTTATTCCTTTGTTTGCTTTTCCTACTGTCCTTTCCCCCTTGCATTTAATCTTTAATGTATATAAATCTTCTTTATCTACCTCTATTTAACTTTGCATATCTATTCTTTCTTTCCTTTCCTCACAACATATTTGTTAGTTTTATTTTCATTGCTTTATTCCCCAATTTGCACCTTGCTTTAGCTTTGTTTTTCAGTTTGTGGTTTATTTAGTTTTGTTCTTAATGGGTAGATATAAGTTTTGGTTTCCTCTGTTCTCTGGGTCAATCTATTGTACTTTATTTTTGTTGGGCTGTTTTGATTTTGCTTATGGGTGTATATGTGTGTGTGTGTGTGTGTGTGTGTGTGTATTCAGTCACACTTTTTATTGTTGGCATAAACCTCTGCCTCTACGTTGGGTTTCTGCAGTTCTGTGGAGTTTTCTTTTTTTTTTCTCCTGTTTTTCTTTCTTCTTCCTTTTTCCACTTTTTGTTCTTTTCTCCTTTTTGTAATTTTAATTTCTAACTTTTTAAACCTATTATATTTTTTCTACATTTATTCCTTTGTTTGCCTTTCCTACTGCACTTTTCTCCTTGCAGATAATCTTTAATGTAGATAAATCTTCATCTACCTCTATTTAACTTTGCATATCTATTCTTTCTCTCTTTCCTTTCCTGTCAACATATTTGTTGGTTTTGTTTTCATTGCTTTATCCCCCACTTGGCACCTTGCTTCAGTTGTGTTTTCCACTTTGTGCTTTAGTTAGCATTGTTCTTAACTGGTAAATATGATTTTTGATTTCCTTTGTTCACCAGGTCAATCTACTGTACTTTATTTTTGTTGGACTGTTTTGACTTTGCTTATAGGTATATATGTATATGTGTATATTCCATTATTTTAAGTATTATTTGCCTGTTTTTTTAACTGCCATTTGCCTGGGGTTCATCTTTGGTTTCTTGTTTTGGGGTATTTGTTTTGATCTCACTTAATGTCATAGCAAATCAACTGTGGAATCTTCATTCCTGACCAAAGATAAAGCCCTAAGCCTTTGGAGTGGGAGCACTGACTCCAAAACCCTAGACTACCAGAGAACTAACCCTAAGGAGTATCAGATAGTGAGAACTCACACAAAAGAAAGCACTTGAATACAAGACTGGGCATCACCCAACTGCCAGTAGCAGCCTGTGCAGCGTGCCTCATCTGAACGACAAACAAAACAGATGGTCATCAGCAGACAGGATTACCATGGCTTCCCTAGTGGCTCAGAGGTTAAAGCATCTGCCTGCAATGCGGGGGACGTGGGTTCGATCCCTGGGTCGGGAAGATCCCCTGGGGAAGGAAATGGCAATCCAATCCAGCACTCTTGCCTGGAGAATCCCATGGAGGGAGGAGTCTGGTAGGCTACAGTCCATGGGGTCACAAAGAGTTGGACATGACTGAGTGACTTCACTTCACTTCAGACTTGCCCATCAGAGGAAAAACAAACAAACAAGCAACAAACAAACAAACTCAGCATATATATAGAGCTTACACAAACCACTGGACCAACCTTAGGAGGGCAGAAACCAAAAGGAAGAAAGAATTCAACCTTGAAGCCTGGGAAAGGAGACCTCAAACACAATAAATTTAAAAAAAAAATAGTGAAAAGGCAGAGAAATGCTAGACAAATGAAGGAACAAACTAGAAACACAGATGTCCAAATAAATGAAGAGGAAATAGGCACACTACCTGAAAAAGAATTCAGAATAATGATAGTAGAGATGATAAAAAACCTTGAAAACAAAAATGAGAAAATGCAAGAATCAATTAACAAAGACCTAGAAGAATTAAAGCATAAACATACATAGACAAACAACACATTTACTGAAATTAAAAATACTCTAGAAGGAATAAATAGCAGAATATCTGCAACAGAAGAATGAATCAGGGAGCTGGAAGATAGATGGTGGAAATAACTTCTGAAGAGCAGAATAAAGTAAAAAGAATGAAAAGAACTGAGGATAATTTCAGAGACATCTGGGGCAATATCAAACACATCAACATTTGAATTATAGGGGTCCCAGAAGAAGAAGAGAAAAAGAAAGGGTATGAGAAAAATTTTGAAGAGATTATAACTTAAATTTTCCCCACCATGGAAAATGAAATAGTCAAGTCCAAGAGGCACAAAGAGTCCTATATAGGATAAACCCAAGGAGAAACATGCCAAGACACATACTAATCAAACTAACAAAGACTAAACACAAAGAAAGAATATTAAAAGCAGCAAGGGAGAAGCAACAAGTAACATACAAGGGAAAGCCAATATGGTTAACAGCTGATCTTTCAGCAGAAACTCTGCAGGCTGAAAGGGAATAGCAGGATATATTCAAAGTACTGAAAAGAAAAAATCTACAGTCAAGATTACTGTATCCAGCAAGGATCTCATTCAAAATTGATGGACAAATCAAAAGCTTTTCAGATAACACAAGTTAAGAGAATTCATTACCACCAAGCCAGCTTTACAACAAATTTAAAGGGACTTATATAGTCAAGAAATGCAAGAGAAGAAAAAAGATCTACATAATCAACCACAAACAATTAAGAAAATGGCAATAGGAACATATGTATTAACAATTAATTTAAATGTAAATGAATTAAATGCTCCAATCAAAAGACACAGACTGGCTGAATAGATACAAAAATAAGACCCATATATATGCTGTCTACAAGAAACCCACTTCAGACCTAAAGACACATATAGACTGAAAGTGAGAGGATAGAAAAATTTATATCATGCAAATGGGAAGCAAAAGAAAGCTGGAGTAGCAATCCTAATAGCAGACAAAATAGACCTTAAAATAAAGATGACAAGAGATAAGGAAGGACACTATATAATGATCAAGGGATCAATCCAAGAGGAAGACATAACAATTCTAAATATCTATTCACCCAACACAGGAGCATCTTGATACATAAGACAAACACTAACAGACATTCAGATCAGATCAGGTCAGATCAGTCGCTCAGTCGTGTCCAACTCTTTGTGACCCCATGAAGCGCAGCACGCCAGGCCTCCCTGTCCATCACCAACTCCTGGAGTTCACTGAGACTCACGTCCATCGAGTCAGTGATGCCATCCAGCCATCTCATCCTCTGTCGTCCCCTTCTGCTCTTGCCCCAAATCCCTCCCAGCATCAGAGTCTTTTCCAGTGAGTCAACTCTTCGCATGAGGTGGTCAAAGGACTGGAGTTTCAGCTTGAGCATCATTCCTTCCAAAGAAATCCCAGGGCTCATCTCCTTCAGAATGGACTGGTTGGATCTCCTTGCAGTCCAAGGGACTCTCAAGAGTCTTCTCCAACACCACAGTTCAAAAGCATCAATTCTCTGGCACTCAGCCTTCTTCACAGTCCAAATCTCACATCCATACATGACCACAGGAAAAACCATAGCCTTGACTAGACGAACCTTTGTTGGCAAAGTAATGTCTCTGCTTTTGAATATGCTATCTAGGTTGGTCATCACTTTCCTTCCAAGGAGTAAGCGTCTTTTAATTTCATGGCTGCAGTCACCATCGCAGTGATTTTGGAGCCCAGAAAAATAAAGTCTGACACTGTTTCCACTGTTTCCCCATCTAGTTCCCATGAAGTGATGGGACCAGATGCCATGATCTTCATTTTCTGAATGTTGAGCCTAGGCCAACTTTTTC
>NW_011495036.1:471379-471815 GCF_000754665.1 Bison bison bison
GGCAATCTTGATTCCAGCTTGTGCTTCTTCTAGTCCAGCGTTTCTCATGATGTACTCTGCATAGAAGCTAAATAAGCAGGGTGACAATATACAGCCTTGACGAACTCCTTTTCCTATTTGGAACCAGTCTGTTGTTCCATGTCCAGTTCTAACTGTTGCTTCCTGACCTGCATAAGATTTCTCAAGAGGCAGATCAAGCGGTCTGGTATTCCCATCTCTTTCAGAATTTTCCACAGTTTCTTGTGATCCACATAGTCAAAGGCTTTGGCATAGTCAATAAAGCAGAAATAGATGTTTTTCTGGAACTCTCTTGCTTTTTCCATGATCCAGCGGATGTTGGCAATTTGATCTCTGGTTCCTCTGCCTTTTCTAAAACTAGCTTGAACATTTGGAAGTTCATGGTTCACATATTGCTGAAGCCTGGCTTGGAGAATTC
>NW_011495036.1:472062-475566 GCF_000754665.1 Bison bison bison
TGTTAGGTCCATACCATTTCTGTCTTTTATCGAGCTCATCTTTGCATGAAATGTTCCTTTGGTATCTCTGATTTTCTTGAAGAGATCCCTAGTTCTTTCCCATTCTGTTGTCTTCCACTATTTCTTTGCTGAAGAAGGCTTTCTTATCTCTTCTTGCTATTCTTTAGAACTCTGCATTCAGGTGTTTATATCTTTCCTTTTCTCCTTTGCTTTTCACTTCCCTTCTTTTCACAGCTATTTGTAAGGCCTCCTCAGACAGCCATTTTGCTTTTTTGCATTTCTTTTCCATGGGGATGGTCTTGATCCCTGTCTCCTGTACAATGTCATGAACCTCATTCCATAGCTCATCAGGCACTCTATCTATCAGATCTAGGCCCTTAAATCTATTTCTCACTTCCACTGTATAATCATAAGGGATTTGATTTAGGTCATACCTGAATGGTCTAGTGGTTTTCCCTACTTTCCTCAATTTAAGTCTGAATTTGGCAATAAGGAGTTCATGGTCTGAGCCATAGTCAGCTCCTGGTCTTGTTTTTGCTGACTGTATAGAGCTTCTCCATCTTTGGCTGCAAAGAATATAATCAATCTGATTTCAGTGTTGGCCATCTGGTGATGTCCATGTATAGAGTCTTCTCTTGTGTTGTTGGAAGAGGGTGTTTGTTATGACCAGTGCATTTTCTTGGCAAAAGTCTATTAGTCTTTGTCCTGCTTCATTCTGTATTCCAAGGCCAAATTTGCCTGTTACTCCAGGTGTTTCTTGACTTCCTACTTTTGCATAACAGACATTAAAAGGAGAAATAACACAATATTGACAGTAACACAATAATAATAGGAGACTTTAACACCCCACTCACACTAATGGACAGATCATCAAAACAGAAAATTAATAAGGAAGCACAAGTCTTAAATGATACATTAGATGAGGTGAATCTCATTGATATCTTCAGGACATTCCATCCAAATGCAGAAGAATACACCTTCTTCTCAAGTGCACATGGAACATTCTCCAGGATAGATCACAATATTGGGTCACAAATCAAACCTCAGTAAATTTAAGAAAATTGAAATCATATCAAGCATCTTCTCTGACCACAACGCTATGAGACTAGATATCAATTACAAGGAAAAGACTGTAAGAAACACAAACAGGTGGAGATTAAACAACACATTTCTAAATAACCAATAGGTTATTGAAGAAATAAAAAAGGAAATAAAAAAATTCTAGAAACAAATGACAATGAAAACACAACAACTCAAAACCTATGGGATGCAGCAAAAGCAGTTCTGAGAGGGAAGTTTATAGCAACACAATCCTGCCTCAAGAAGCAAGAAAAACATCGAATAGACAACCTAAATTTACACCTAAAACAACTGGAAAAAGCAGAATTGAAAAAAATACAAAATTAGTAGAAGGAAAGAAATCATAAAGATCAGAGCAAAAATAAGTGAAAAAGAAATGAAAGAAACAATAGTAAAGATTAATTAAGCTAAAAGTTGGTTCTTTGAGAGGGTAAACAAAACTGACAAACCTTTAGCCAGACTCATCAAGAAAAAAAGAGAGAAGAATCAAATTAGCAAAATGAAAAACGAAAAAAGAGGGGTTACAACAGACAATGCAGAAATACAAAGGATTATAAGAGACTATTATAGACAACCATATGGCAATAAAATGGATAACCTGGAAGAAATGGATAGATTCTTAGAAAAGTTCAATCTTCCAAGACTGAACCAGGAAGAAATAGAAATTATGAACAACCCAATTACAAGCACTGAAATTGAAGCTGTGATCAAAAAGCTCCTGAAAAACAAAAGCCCAGGACCAGATGGCTCGTCACAGAATTCTATCAAACATTTAGAGAAGAGCTAATGCCTATCCTTCTAAAACTCTTTCAAAAAGTTGCAGAGGAAGGAACACTTCCAAACTCATTCTACAAGGCCACCATCACCCTGATACTAAAACCAGACAGACAACCCCAAAAAGAAAACTACAGTCCAATATCACTGATGCAAAAATCCTCAACAAAATTTTAGCAAATAGAAATCAGCAGCGCATCAAAAAGCTCATACACCATAATCAAACTGGATTTATTCCAGGGATGCAAGGATTCTTCAATATATACAAATCAATCAATGTCATACACCATAGTAACAAATTAAAAGATAAAAAACCATATGATAATCTCAATAGATGCAGGAAAAGCCTTTGACAAAATTCAGCACCCATTTATAATTAAAACTCTTAAAAAATGGGCATAGAAGGAACCTACCTCCACACAGTAAAGGCTATATATGATAAACCTACAGTAAACATTATTCTCAATGGTGAAAAACTGAAAGCATTCCCCCTAAGATCAGGAACAAGAAAAGGATGTCCACTTTCACCACTATTATTCAACATAGTTCTGGAAGTCCTAGCTACAGTAATCAGAGAAGAAAAAGAAATAAAAGGAATCCAGATCATAAAAGAAGTAAAGCTCTCACTGTTTGCAGATGACATGATACTGTGCATAGAAAACCCTAAAGATAGTATAAGAAAGTTACTAGAGCTAATCAGTGAATTTAGCAAAGTTTCAGGATACAAAATCAATACACAGAAATCACTTGCATTTCTATATACTAACAATGAAAAATCAAAAAAAGAAATTAAGGAATAAATCCATTCACCATTGCAACAAAAAGAATTAAATGTCTAGGAATAAGCTTACCTAAGGAGACAAAACAGAAGGGAATGGCACCCCACTCCAGTACTCTTGCCTGGAAAATTCCGTGGAAGGAGGAGCCTGGTGGGCTGCAGTCCATGGGGTCGCAAAGAGTCAGACACGACTGAGTGACTTCACTTTCACTCTTTCACTTTCATGCATTGGAGAAGGAACTGGCAACCCACTCCAGTGTTCTTGCCTGGAGAATCCCAGAGACGGGGGAGCCTGGTGGGCTGACGTCTATGGGGTCACACAGAGTTGGATACGACTGAAGTGACTTAGCAGCAGCAGCAGCAGCAGCAAGGAGACAAAAGAACTGTACACAGAAAATTATAAAACACTGATGCATGAAATCAAAGATGATATAAACAGACAGAGAGATATTCCATGTTCCTGGGTAGGAAGAATCAATATTATGAAAATGACTATATTACTGAACACAGTCTACAGATTCAATGCAATCCCTATCAAATTACCAATGACATTTTTTCACAGAACTAGAACAAAAAATTTCACAATTGATATGGAAACACAAAGACCCCGAATACCCAAAGCAGTCTTGAGAAAGAAGAATGAAACTGGAGGAATCAACCTTCCTAATTTCAGATTATACTACAAAGCTGCAGTCATCAAGACAGTATGGTACTAATGTAAAAACAGAAATACAGACCAATGGGACAAGATAGAAAGCCCAGAAATAAACCCATGCACCTATGGGCACCTTATTTTTGACAAAGGAGGCAAGAATATACAATGGGGCAAAGATGGCCTCTTCAATAAATGATGCTAGGAGAACTGGACAGCT
>NW_011495036.1:476510-476912 GCF_000754665.1 Bison bison bison
AAATTGATACAGCTACTATGGAAGATGGTATGGAGATTCCTTAAAAAACTAGGAATAAAACCACTATATGACCCAGCAATCCCACTCCTAGGCATATACCCTGAAGAAACCAAAATTGAAAAAGACACATGTATCCCATTTGTCATTGCAGCACTATTTACAATAGCTAGAACATGGAACAGAAAAACATCTATTTCTGCTGTATTGACTATGCCAAAGCCTTTGACTGTGTGGATCACAAGAAACTGTGGAAAATTCTCAAAGAGATGGGAATACCATACCACCTGACCTGCCTCTTGAGAAATCTGCATGCAGGTCAGGAAGCAACAGTTAGAACTGGACATGGAACAACAGACTGGTTCCAAATAGGAAAAGGAGTACATCAAAGCTGTATATTGTCAC
>NW_011495036.1:477012-481980 GCF_000754665.1 Bison bison bison
TCACTGCAGATGGTGACTGCAGCCATGAATTAAAGACGTTACCCTTGGAAGGAAAGTGATGACCAACTAGATAGCATATTCAAAAGCAGAGACATTACTTTGCCAACAAGGTTCGTCTAGTCAAGGCTATGGTTTTTCCAGTGGTCATGTATGGATGTGAGAGTTGGACTGTGAAGCAGGCTGAGCACCAAAGAATTGATGCTTTTGAACTGTGGTGTTGGAGAAGACTCTTGAGAGTCCCTTGGACTGCAAGGAGATCCAACCAGTCCATTCTGAAGGAGATGAGCCCTGGGATTTCTTTGGAAGGAATGATGCTAAAGCTGAAACTCCAGTCTTTTGGCCACCTCATGCAAAGAGTTGACTCATTGGAAAAGCCTCTGATGCTGGGAGGGATTGGGGTCAGGAGGAGAAGGGGATAACAGAGGATGAGATGGCTGGATGGCATCACTGACTTGATGGACACGAGTCTCAGTGAACTCCGGGAGTTGGTGATGGACAGGGATGCCTGGTGTGCTGCGTTTCCTGGGGTCGCAAAGAGTCGGACACGACTGAGCAACTGAACTGAACTGAGAACATGGAAGCAACCTACATGTCCATTGACAGATGAATGGATAAAGAAGTTATGGTACATATACACAATGGAATACTTCTCAGCCATAAAAAGGAACACATCTGAGTCAGTTCTAATGAGGTGGATGAACCTAGAACCTATAACACAGAGTGAAGTAAGTCAGAAAGAGAAAGATAAATATCATATTCTAATGCATATATACGGAACCTAGAAAGATGGTACTGAAGAATTTATTTGCAGGGCAGCAATGGAGAAACAGACATAGAGAATAGACTTATGGACATGGGGAGAGGGGAGGAGAGGGTGAGATGTATGGAAAGAGTAACATGGAAACTTACATCACCATATGTAAAATAGATAGTCAACGGGAATTTCCTGTATGACTCAGGAAACTCAAACAGGGTCTCTGTATCAACCTAAAGGGGTGGGATGGGAAGGGAGATGGGAGAGAGGTTCAAAAAGGGAGGGGATAAATGCATGCTGCTGCTAAGTTGCTTCAGTCGTGTCCGACTCTGTGCGACCCCATAGACGTCAGCCTACCAGGCTCCCCCGTCCCTGGGATTGTCCAGGCAAGAACACTGGAGTGGGTTGCCATTTCATTCTCCAGGATAAATGCATACCTATGACTGATTCATGTTGAGGTTTGACAGAAAAGAGCAAAATTCTGTAAAGCAATTATCCTTCAATTAAAAAAAAAAGAAACAAAAACTAAATCATGGCATCTGGTCCCATCACTTCATGGCAAATAGATGGGGAAACAATGGACACAGTCACAGACTTTATTTCCTTAGGCTCCAAAATCACTGCAGATGGTGACTGCAGCAACGAAATTAAAAGACTCTTGCTTCTTGGATGAAAAGCTAGCATATTAAAAAGCGGAGACGTTACTTTGCCAACAAATGTCCATCTAGTCAAAGCTATGTTTTTTCCAGTAGCCCTCTATGGATGTGAGAATTGGACCATAAAGAAGGCTGAGCACTGAAGATTTGATGCTTTTCAACTGTGGTGTTGGAGAAGTCCAAGGGACTCTTGAGAGTCCCTTGGGTAGCAAGGAGATCCAGCCAGTCCATCCTAGAGGAAATCAGTCCTGAATATTCATTAGAAGGACTGATGCTGAAGCTGCAATCCTTTGGCCACCTGATGTGACCTGACTTATCTGAAAAAACCGTTATGCTGGGAAAGATTGAAGGCAGGAGTAGAAGGGGATGACAGAGGATGAGCTGGTTGGATGTCATCACCAACTCAATGGACATGAGTTTGAGCAAGTTCTGGAATTTGGTGAAGAACAGGCAAGCCTGGTGTGCTGCAGTCCATGAGGCACAAAGAGTTGGACACAGCTGAGCGACTGAACAGCACCAGACATCATTTGCATACAGTTTAGAAGCAGAGATGAGAGAGGAACGGAAGGCAAGTACGATGCCAAGGGCTTGGCTGGAGCAACTTTGTATCTCCAGGTACGTAGGGAAGTGTTTGCCTTCATGCTCACAGCATCCTGCTTCCTACGTTGCTGGTAACTCCTTTCCCAGGAGCCCCTTATCTATAGGGGTTTGATCAGTTCTTCCTCCAAAACCAAGGCAAAGGATGCTTGCAACCCTCAATGTGAATACTTTTCCATCATGTCGGCCCACACACTCACAACTGAGACCGGTGTGTTACAGAAGAGCACTGCTCTCGCTGTCTGTGAAATCAGCCAGCGTTCTGAATTCTCTTCTCTTCCATTCAGTTTCATTTTTCAAATGATGCTGCTCAACACCCACCAAATAGATTCTCTATCCTCTACTGGATCATGGCCCACAGTTTTGAAAATCACTCTTTCAGACAACAGTGGACAAGAATAGATTTCCTGCCTGAAACCAAGAAAGCAATACTCTGCTCCCCACCCCAGCCATGCGACTGGTCCTCTGATGCTTGGACAGGGGAAGCAGGACCAGCATCAGGTTGCCTCCTGTAGGAGAAGCTCATCTCGGGACGTTACTGAGCTTGCCTAGAGCCATGCAGGAGGAACGCCCAGGACATCTCCTGGACTTTTCCCCTGCTGAACCACTGGGACCAGCCCTTGGGCTCAGGCCTCACCCCCAACCCTCTGCAGTGGCCCTCCACTCAGGGGGGCCACACAAAATGCTTTTTGGGATTAGTGTTCTGGGGGCCAAGCAAGACACTTCTTGCCTTGATCTCTTCTTGGGGTGACCAGACCATTTTCTTTTCTTTTAGAGGAGATCATCTCTATGGAACCACAGACAGAGGGCAACAAAACAGCCAACAGAGAGAAAGGTTTCAAATTATGACCAAGGTTTCAACTGTTAGAGTTCATACTGTCTTGGGCTCAGGGCTTCCCTGGTGGCTCAACTGGTAAAGAACCTACCTGCCAATGCAGGAGATGCAAGAAACATGGGTTTAATCCCTGGATCAGGAAGGTCCCCTGGAGAAGGAAATGGCAATCCACTCCACTATTCTTGCCTGGGAAATACCATGGACAGAGGAGCCTGGCAGGCTACAGTCCTGGTGGGCTCAAGGCCATCATGAAGTGACAATTTCAAGCTGCCACCCTCCCACAGTCCCTCCTGTTCATAGAGGTCCAGCAAGACCACATTCTAAACCTTGTTCATAAGCCACTCATAATCTTGAGAATCCTCAATTTAGGCTGTTTTTGTAAGTCAGACTTAGTGTATTTTATAATCATTGATTTGTGTTCATTGTTGAAATCCAGCCTTTTTATGGGCTCTCCTATTAGCTGTGATAGTTTAAAATTTGTGGCTGATGAGTGTTCTAAGTAAGCAATCATATCTCAAAGATAATATTGTCCTCTGCGGTCTTTTTAATAAAAGCTATGCCTCATATTATTGCTAGATTTTCTTGAGCAACGTTAGGTAGTAGAATATGATAGAATTCCATTTTAGATTTTATTGGAGATGCTTCTGGTTCTTCAGTCTTAAAGCACGGTATTGTCTATTTGGTATAAGATATAGTCTTCTAGTACTTAGTTACTTGACAGGTTTTATCTGCCCCCCCCAATAAGAATGATTGTTGAACTTTATTAAATGTCTCTCCAGCATTGATTGCTAGTTTTCTGTTTTTATCTTTTAATCTGAAATTTGTGTTAACAGATTTTCTACAATTATGTTGCTTCTGACTCTCTGGAATAAGACTTACCTGACAAACTGAAATATTGTATGTATCTGTGAATTTATTTGCAGGTACTTTAGGATATTTGAAACTCTATTAGTAACATGCTACCTTTGACAAAAGTATTAATATTAGAAAATAGCTTACTTACATAAAAAGAAAAGTGTCATTTTCTTTGCCTGGAAAAATCTATGAAGGGAGACTCATTTCCTTGAAAATTTAAATGAATTCCCCAGTGAATTTGGGGGTGAGGCAATACTTAAAAAATATTTTTTCTATTGTTTGATTTTTGTTTAAAATTGTTTTATCTTTTAAAAATCTATTCATGTTTCTCCTTGGATTAACATTTTTCATTTAACACATGAGCGAGAATGAGATGCCTCTTTACTGACACTTTAAAGTTTATATGCATGTGATTGTGCCCAGTCCAAATCCTGTTTCCAAATTTTCATCTTTCCAAATCCTGAAAGATGATGCTGTGAAAGTGCTGCACTCAATATGCCAGCAAATATGGAAAACTCAACAGTGGCCACAGGACTGGAAAAGGTCAGTTTTCATTCCAATCCCAAAGAAAGGCAATGCCAAAGAATGCTCAAACTACCGCACAATTGCACTCATCTCACACGCTAGTAAAGAAATGCTCAAAATTCTCCAAGCCAGGCTTGAGCAATATGTGAACCGTGAATGTTCAAGCTGGTTTTAGAAAAGGCAGAGGAACCAGAGATCAAATTGCCAACATCCGCTGGATCATGGAAAAAGCAAGAGAGTTCCAGAAAAACATCTATTTCTGCTTTATTGACTATGCCAAAGCCTTTGACTGTGTGGATCACAAGAAACTGTGGAAAATTCTGAAAGAGATGGGAATACCAGACCACCTGATCTGCCTCTTGAGAAATTTGTATGTAGGTCAGGAAGCAACAGTTAGAACTGGACATGGAACAACAGACTGGTTCCAAATAGGAAAAGGAGTTCATCAAGGCTGTATATTGTCACCCTGCTTATTTAGCTTCTATGCAGAGTACATCATGAGAAATGTTGGACTGGAAGAAACACAAGCTGGAATCAAGATTGCCAGGAGAAATATCAATAACCTCAGATATGCAGATGACACCACCCTTATGGCAGAAAGTGAAGAGGAACTCAAAGGACTCTTGATGAAAGTGAAAGTGGAGAGTGAAAAAGTTGGCTTAAAGCTCAACATTCAGAAAACGAAGATCATGGCATCTGGTCCCACCACTTCATGGGAACTAGATGGGGAAACAGTGGAAACAGGT
>NW_011495036.1:482080-499504 GCF_000754665.1 Bison bison bison
TCTGGGCTCCAAAATCACTGCAGATGGTGACTGCAGCCATGAAATTAAAAGACGCTTACTCCTTGGAAGGAAAGTGATGACCAACCTAGATAGCATATTCAAAAGCAGAGACATTACTTTGCCAACAAAGGTTCGTCTAGTCAAGGCTATGGTTTTTCCTGTGGTCATGTATGGATGTGAGAGTTGGACTGTGAAGCAGGCTGAGCACCAAAGAATTGATGCTTTTGAACTGTGGTGTTGGAGAAGACTCTTGAGAGTCCCTTGGACTGCAAGGAGATCCAACCAGTCCATTCTGAAGGAGATGAGCCCTGGGATTTCTTTGGAAGGAATGATGCTAAAGCTGAAACTCCAGTCCTTTGGCCACCTCATGCGAAGAGTTGACTCATTGGAAAAGCTTCTGATGCTGGGAGGGATTGGGGGCAGGAGGAGAAGGGGATGACAGAGGATGAGATGGCTGGATGGCATCACTGACTTGATGGACGTGAGTCTCAGTGAACTCCGGGAGTTGGTGATGGACAGGGAGGCCTGGCGTGCTGCGATTCATGGGGTCGCAAAGAGTCGGACACGACTGAGTGACTGAACTGATCTGATCTGTGCCCAGTCTTCTCATGTAATGTAATATTCACAGATTTTTTTTTTTCATTTCTGGTTTTCAAGTATAACTTTTATTGAGGAAGTTACTAGAGCTCTCTCCAGCCCATCCTTAGAGAACCAGCTTTGAGTTTTATGTATTCATTCTCTTTTATTCTCTTTATCATTTTTGTCTTTAAAAAATACATGGATGGAAACATTCTTGTTGGAAAATATTGAAAGACTCAGGAGTATTCTGAACAGGAAGGGACCGTCCCTCTCCACTTTCCCCCCCTCTCCACCCATCCTGATCCTCCTCTTCTTCCAGGGCGGGAGGTAGGGGTGCCTCACTCCCGCCCTCTTCTGAGATAGCAACCCACTCTAGTATTCTTGCCTGGGAAATCCCATGGACAGAGGAACCTGGCAGGCTACAGTCCATGGGGTCACAAAAGGGTCAGACATGACTTAGGAACCAAAAAATAACAACAACCTTATGGATGGTATCTGGATTCCCCCAAGGTTTTTACTGTCACACATAAGACTCCAATGACTATCCTAGAGACATACATCCTGCTGAATGGACAAATATTTCTGAAGGTTGGTGACTCAGAAACAAATATGTTGGAATTAACACAATACTGTAAATCAACTAAATTTCAAAACTAAATATTTAAAAAAAAGAAACTGATTTGCTGGGTATAGTGTCAGTATATTGTTAATTTTGATAAAGATTCACAAACTGCTATTTAGGGGACTTCTAAAAAAATTTCACAACAGTCAGGATGTTTTCTAATGTTATTAATTTTTGACTTAAGGCCCTGGGGTAGAGAACTCTGCCTTCCTGTGTCAGTTTGTTTCTTTGTAAAAGGAATGTCTAAGCTTCTTGGCTGAATGAGTAATAAGCTATTTGTTCTCTGCGACATCCCCCCACCCTCAAACCCTTCAGGTGGGAGGAGATTGCTATGGACTGTAGCCCTCCAGGTTCCTCTATCCATGGAATTTCCCAAACAAGAACACTGGAATGGGTTGCCATGCCCTCCTCCAGGGGGCCTTCCCAAACCAGGGATCCAACCCGTTGTCTCCTGAGGCTCCTACATTGCATGTGGATTCTTTATCTCTGAGCCACCAGGGGAGGAGCTTACTTTCTGCAACTGTTTCTATCTTTCTGACACTTCCATCAGCATCTATGGATTGCCTTTGACCTGTCCACTGCAGGGGCAGGGAGGATCTTTCCTCTCCCCAATCAGCAGAGAAAGGATGATGGAGAACTCTCTTCTATTTGTATCTGTCTCGAGACAAGCAGTCAACTGCATTTTCCTTTGTTACTGTTTTTCTTTATTTGCTTTCTTAGGTTCAACGTTTTCTCCCTCAGAAATAGTAAATAGCCTTATGTTTCTCTTTCAAACTTTACCACACAGCATTTTCTAGTAATTTTGGAAACCATTTCATAGATTTTCACAGAGTTGTGTTTTCTTTTGATGGAATCTAAAATTCTCAACTATAAATGCTACAAAATTACATTTTACTACCTGTTTCCTGTGTATCTCCAGGAGATATCTTTTGCGATCTGTCACTGATTTTTTGGTGGCACTAGTTGTAAAGAACCAGCCTGCCAATGCAGGAGTCATAAGAGACCTGGGTTCAATCCCTGGGTCGGGAAGATCCTTTGGAGGAGGGCATGGCAACCCACTCTGGTATTCTTGCCTGGAGAATCCCAGACAGAAGAACCTGGCAGGCTACAGTCCATAGGGTTGCACAGAGTCAGACACAATTGTAGCGACTGAGCACTTCTAGAAGTGCTCATAGAAGGTTATTAATGGCAAGTATCAAGATTTCTGGGGTCTGACTGCTTGAATTTAAACCCTGATCCACCACTCACTACTAAGTTCTTGATTTGATTCAACCTGGTGACTGTTTGTTGTGTGCTTACGACGTGACATGCATCACTGTAGGTATTGAGACCAGAGTAATAAGCAGAAGGTACAAGGTACCTGCTTTACTGAGCTCACACTGGGGGCCCAGGATGAACTGGAAGAGGGAGTCACTGGGGAACAACGAAGTGCTCGTGGCAGTGAGAATGGCCATCACCAGCAAGTCTGCAAACAACACACGCTGGAGAGAGCACGGAGAAAAGGAGCCCTCCTACACTGCTGGTGGGAATGTAAATTGGTGCAGCCACTGCGGAGAATCATACTGAAAACAGAGTTCCTAAACGACCCAGCAACCCCTCTCCTGGCATATATCTGAAATGACAGAATCTCTAATTTGAAGAGATACATGCACACCATGTTCACAACAGCACTATTTAAATAGTCAAGACGTAGAAACAAGCTAAGTGTCCATTAACAGATGAACGGGTAAAGAAGTTGTGGTATATACACAATGGAATATTACTCAGCCATAAAAAGGAATGAAATAATGCCATTTGTAGCAACATGGATGGACCTAGAGATTGTCACACTAAGTGAAGTCAGTCAGAGAAAAGCACATACCCCACTGTATCACTTACATGTAGAATCTAAAAAAATGATACAAATGAACTTATTTACAAAACAGGAATGGACTCGCAGACATAGGAAACAAACTTATGGCTACCCAAGGGGAAAAGGAGGGGAGGGAAGAATTTGGAGTTTGAGATTAATAGATACACACTACTATATATAAAATAGATATAACAATAAGGGTCTACTGTACAACATAGGAAACTATATTCAATGTCTTATAACAACCTATAATGGAAATGAATCTGAAAAAAATATATATATGTATAATTGAATTGATTGATTATATTCTTGGCAGCCAAAGATGGAGAAGCTCTATACGGTCAGCAAAAACAAGACCGGGAGCTGACTGTGGCTCAGATCATGAAGTCCTTATTGCCAAATTCAGACTTAAATTGAAGAAAGCACAGAAAGCCACTACACCATTCAGGTATGACCTAAATCAAATCCTTTATGATTATACAGTGGAAGTGGGAAATAGATTCAAAGGATTAGATCTGGTAGACAGAGTGCCTGAAGAACTATGGACGTAGGTTCGTGACATTGTACAGGAGGCAGTGATCATGACCATCCCCAATAAAAAGAAATGCAAAAAGGCAAAATGGTTATCCGAGGAGGCCTTACAAATAGCTGAGAAAAGAAAAGATGTGAAAAGCAAAGGAGAAAAAGAAAGATATACCCATTTGAATGCAGTGTTCCAAAGAATAGCAAGGAGAGATAATAAGATGGGTTGAGGATGAGATGGTTGGATGGCATGACTGACTCAGTGGACATGAGTTTGAGCAAGCTCCAGGAGTTGGGGATGGACAGGGAGGCCTGGTGTGGTGCAGTCCATGGGGTTGCAAAGAGTCGGATACGACTGTGCGACTGAACTGAACTGAACTGAATTGAATTATTTCATTGTACACCTGAGACTAACATAATATTTTAAATTAACTATACTTAAATTAAAAAAAAAGTTCTAGTAGGTCAGATGGTGAGAAATTATATAGAGAGATGGAAAGAACATGGGGAATAAGAGGTATGGGAGCTACAGTTTTATGTACGGTGGTCAGAATTATACTTGAGCAAAGATGCTATCAAGTCATATAAATAGCTTGGGCAAAGTGTTCCAAGCCAGTTCAGTTCAGTTCAGTTCAGTCACTCAGTCGTGTCTGACTCTTTGCAACCCCATGAATCGCAGCACGCCAGGCCTCCCTGTCCATCACCAACTCCCGGAGTTCACTCAAACTCATGTCCATCGAGTCGGTGATGCCATCCAGTCATCTCATCCTCTGTCGTCCCCTTCTCCTCCTGCCCCCAATCCCTCCCAGCATCGGAGTCTTTTCCAATGAGTCAACTCTTCGCATGAGGTGGCCAAAGGACTGGAGTTTCAGCTTTAGCATCAAGGCAATCCCAAATGCAAAGCCACTCCTATGCCAAACTCAATGGAAAGCACAGAAGGAAAACTGTAAGATTAACATGATCAGGTTTGTGTTTATTTAAAATATCACATAGTTTGTTAGGTTGAGATAAGTAAGGAAGGTCTGAAAAGCCTACTAGGAGGCAATCATAGTAATTTTGCTGAGACATGAACATGGGTGGTGCCTGGAGTCAGAAAAATGTGGAGCAGGTTTGAGAATGTCCCAGAGGCAGACCAAGTGTTTGATCCCATGGAAGGCAGAGCCTTGAAGAAGTGGAAACTGAAAAAGGTGACCCCCCTGTCCTCGTGTTTCTGATTTGAGAAGCTGAGTGATGGGGGTGCTGTGGTAGAAAGACACTTGGAGAACAATTCAGAACACCAGTGATGGCCAGTGAGCTTCTGAGTCTCAGGCCTGGGAGGCCAGTTAATTATAATCTCACCTCAGTACAACAAAGGACATGTGGTTGGGCATCTCAGCAAGTGTTCTGCCTCTCGCAGAATTCAGCACTGGGGCAGGGCCAATTCTGCAGGTGCGGCTTATTAGCAGTCCCAGATACACGGAGGTGGGAATAACAGATACGCGGAGGTGGGAATAACAGAGGCAAAATCCAAACACGGCAGGGACAGGGGATAGGTAAGCTTCCCAGTCTCTCTCTTTCCAAATAGATGCCAAATTTACTTTGGCCAAGGCAACGGCAACCCACTCCAGTACTCTTCCCTGGAAAATCCCATGGATGGAGGAGCCTGGTAGGCTACAGTCCATCGGGTCGCTAAGAGTCGGACACGATTGAGCGACTTCACTTTCACTTTTCACTTTCACACATTGGAGAAGGAAATGGCAACCCACTCCAGTGTTCTTGCCTAGAGAATCCCAGGGACGGGGGAGCCTGGTGGGCTTCCGTCTATGGGGTCGCACAGAGTTGGACCCGACTGAAACGACTTAGCAGCAGCAGCAGCAAAGCTTAACTGTGGAGCTGGCAGTGACAAAATGAACTGTAAAAAACAAGGGAGCAAGCAGAGTGCTTTGTTATCTACAACTATAAGGGCCTCCAGGACAATGCTCCTGACAAACAGCAAGCAGGTGAGCTGAGCCCCTGGACCTGTTCGGACGCACAGGTTCAGAGATGGAGCAGGGATGAGGGAGAGAAGCCTCGGTTTCCACTGGATGGAGAAGGGAAGAAGGACAAGAAAGAAGGATCAGAAAGATGGCCATGTGTGGGTCACCAGTGGGTCCTCACAGGGCCATTGCATCCTTGGTAATATCTCCAACACTCCCAGGCTTAGAGAGAGAGGGTTCTTGAAGGAAGGGTCCGAGTTTCAAGACTGGGTGACATGTAGTAGGTAGATCAGGCCCGGAGGTAGAAAGGGCCGGAAGAATGCAAAAATGGGGACTTCCCTGGTGGTCCAATGCCTAAAACCCGCGTTCCCAGTTCCAGGGGCCCTGGTTAAATTATTCTTGGTCAGAGAACTAGATCCCACATGCTACAACTAAGACCCAGTCCAGCTAAAAAAATAAATATTTTTTTTAAAAAAGGATTGCAAAAGTGTTTTGGTTTGAATGCCAGGTTTGTGGGATTCTTGATTTTTTTTCACCCCAACTCTGCAAAAATTTCACATGCCATGGCGTTTTAGCAGTAGCCAAGAGGGTTATGTTTGAGACAATATTTTCACTTTTCCTAGGGGTGACCACGCCTCACTGTTTCTTGCTTTCCGCCCCCCCCCTTTTTTTTTTTGACTTTTTATCTTCTGCTTCTGTGTCTTTGCTTTAGTACTAATACCTCTGATCCATGTCTGGTAGTAAAACACTTCCTTCTGGAACCACATACCTGCCTCTGCCCAGAACCACATTGAGAGCCGTGGTTGAAGGAGCGATGTAACCTCCACACCCCCTCTGCCTGCCTGTGTGCTAAGTCTCTTCAGTCGTGTCAGACTCTGCGGTGCCATGATCTGTAGCCCTCCAGGCTCCTTTGTCCGTGGGATTCTCCCCGCAAGAACACTGGAGTGGGTTGCCATACCCTCATCCATGGGATCTTCCCAACCCAGGGATCGAACTCACGTGTCTTACTCCTCCTGCGTTGGCAGGCTGGTTCTTTACCACTAGCAGAAGCCCCCACCCTCCCTCTACAGATGAAGAAGCCAAGGAAGCTGAGCTCAAGAGATTTCTTCTTCCTCTCTCTCTCTTTTTTTTAAACCATGATGTAAGCCTTGAAAATATCCTCTGCTGTTTCATCAGTTGATTCTTCTATAGTTTTTCACAGAAATATTTGATCTAAGAACATCTGCTACTTACTGTTGGGAACATATTTCTTTCCTTCGTGCTTGGCTTTGCACTTCCCAGAGCTGTCAGATAAGCGTCGTCTCGCAGACTCTGTGACAGGGCTTGGTTTTCCCTCACAAACATCAGGGACACTCGCGGCTGGAAGCGCGTCAATCTGAACACACAATGTGCCAGCTGTGTGCCTTGCTCAGACTTCTTAACGATGCTGGCTCAGTTATGCTGATACTGCAAGTAATACAGTTCGTCGCCGCTTTGGAAATCAAAACGATGTCGTGAGGTGACTTCTAAGGCTTTTACTCATTGCTCGAGGTTTGGCAGATTCAAAATATTAAGGTGCAAGAATTCTGAGCCCCTCCCCCACAGGGCCCCACTCCAGTACTCTTGCCTGGAAAATCCCATGGGCAGAGGAACCTGGTGGGCTGCAGTCCATGGAGTCAGGAAGAGTGGACACGACTGAGCGAATTCACTTTCACTTTTCACTTTCATGCATTGGAGAAGGAAATGGCAACCCTCTCCAGTGTTCTTGCCTGGAGAATCCCAGGGACTGCGGAGCCTGGTGGGCTGCCATCTATGGGGTCGCACAGAGTTGGACACGACAAGCGACTTAGCAGCAAAAGCAGCCCCCACAGGGTACTGCTGTTCCAGTGGTCTCCCTACATCCAACCTCATCTCTGGGAGCTTCAGTTGGCAGGTCCTTCCCAACTGAATTGTTGGCTTGATTAATTCTGTTGTCAAGGTTCCTTTCATTAAAACAGGGTTATGGAGCTATGTCTGAGAGGTTGCATTTGAAGAACTTGGTGTGCAACAAAATTGTTTTCAGTGTTTCTGTCTTTGATGTAATTGCTGCTGTTTAAAACCTCTGTGACTGGTGCTTAAAAATGGCTTCATCTGAGCCTTGTATTTATATTTGCCTCCTGGTGGTTAGTATCACTGTTTTGACAAACAATATCTCTCTCTCCCCCTCTTTATCTCTTTCTAAAAAATGTTTAATTCAAGATTGATTTCAACCCCCCAAATATCTAAACACACATAAATATTCCTAGAAAATCCTTTTTTTGATGACAATGAAAATAATATTATCGAAGTATTATTATTTACAATTGTGGTCAGAAGGCACCCAGATTGTGATCCTTGTTTTATGTGGGATGCATCATTTGCCACAACAAATGAGATGATAGTGGTTTTTGGTTTTGTTTTTTTTTTCCCTACAGATCACACCTGGCGAAACCAGCCTTTGGGCACAGGATTATTCTAAGATGATCAACTAATGATAGAGAAGATATTGCATTATTTATGTCCATAGACAGATGAAGGGTTGAAGAAGATGTGGTGCATACATACAATGGAATACTACTCAGCCATAAACAGAATGAAATAATGTCATTTGTAGCAACCTGGATAGACCTAGAGATTATCCAACTAAGTGAAGTAAGTCAGATAGAGAAAGACGAATACCACATGACATCACTTGCATGTAGAATCTAAAATATAACACAATGAACCTGTCTACAAAGTAGAAACAGACTCACAGATGCAGAGCGCAGACTTTTGGTTGCCAAGGGACTGCAGGGTTGGGAGAGGGATGGACTGGAAGTTTGGGGTTAGCAGATGCAAGCTATTTTATATAGACAGTGGATAAACAACAAGATCCTACTGTAGAGCACGGGGAACTATATTCAATGTCCTGGGATAAACCATAATGGCAAAGAGAATAAAAACAAAAGTATCTGCATAACTAAGTCACTTTGCTATAATGCAGAAATTAGCACAGCACTGTAAGTCAACCATACTCCAATGAAAGAAGAAAGAGAGAGAGAAAAAGAAAGACACCATGTTATTTAACGTTAAGAACTTTGATTTTCTGTAGGTCCTGAACTCCATGTCCGTCACCCATTTGTCCTCACTGGGGACAGAACTGGAGTGATCGTGGTCCCACCTATTCCTTGCCGCTTGGGGCCTGAACCCTCCAAGCTTTTCATGGACACACAAGCTGGCAGATTTGGTCTCTTCTCTAACCACGACTGGTCTCAGAGGAGGGGTGAATACGCGGTTTCCCCAGCTGGTCCTTCAGGGAGAGGGTACCTCATTCCAGAGGACAGAAGGGAAGCAACACCTCTCAGGTGCATCCTGGGAAAATGGCCAGCTTCCCTCAACTCCCTGCCGCCACCCTTGCATTCTTCCTCCTCACCTCCATAGACCCCCACTGCGTGCATGCTAAGTAACTTCAGTCACGTCTGACTCTTTGCGACTCCATGCACTGTAGCCCGCTAGGTTTCTCCATCCATGGTATTTTCCGGGCAAGAATACTGGAGTAGGCTGCCATGCCCTCCTTCAGGGGATCTTCCTGACCCGGACATCAAACCTGAGTCTCTTATGTCTCCTGCATTGGCAGGCAGGTTCTTTACTACTGAGCCACCTGGGAAGCCCCCATAGACCCATAACCAATGGGGCTAAAAGCAATATAGGGGGCCAAAAGCCTGGGGGTGGGGGACAAAAATTTCCAACCTTGGCTAGCAATGCCCCTTCCATCCCCTGATGGATCCAGCCAGGGCTCCAAAATGGCTAAAGCAGTAGAATAGTGGCCAAGAAGGTGAAATAATATGCACCTATTACAAATGAGAATTATGCAGACTCTAGTAAAACAGAAATGGCCTTGATATCACATCATGATAAAAAGAAAATATGAAATTCGCTGTGCACTCTGTTGGCTGTTTAAAAAGAGTGCATAATTGTAATAACAGGATTTTTTATTTTCTCATGATAAGGCTTAGGACTAATGTGCTAATGTGAATGTGCTTCATCACTTCAGTCATGCCTGACTCTTTGAGACCCTAAGGACTGAGCCCACCAGGCTCTTCTGTTCCATGGGATTCTCCACAGACCACCCTCAAATATGGCACATATTTGAATATTGGCATATTGAATACTTTAAGGTGATGAAGGGATTTGAGGAAACAGCAGGTTCAGGAAGAACTCTGGGACCTTCCCCAAGAGCCGATCATGGACCCTCTTGAGAGAGGTGCCCTTCCTCTACCTGGAGGAGAAGAGCATCATTATCGCCAAGACTGAGGGACGCCGAGAAGATTCCACACACACAGCCCTTGCTGTTTCTCCCACTTACCTACTCTTAGCTCGTAGCCTTTGTCCTGGCATGTTTCCATGCTGCCCATTCTTCATTAAACCCAGCATAGAAACACTCAAGTTAAATCGTTCTTTTGGGCCTTAATTTCCTTATAAAGGTTGCCAAGTCATGTAAAACTTACATTAAATAAATTGATATGCTTTGCTTCTATTGATCTGTCTTTGTCACTTTGATTTTCACATCCGATCAGGGACTCCAGGAAGGGCCAGGAAAGCTTTTTCCTCCCCTACACTTGTGTGGTGCAATATTTAGGCTAAAAAGGAAGCTGCTTTGTGAAGTTTTCTGTAGCATTTGTAATGAGTCACATCATCAAAGAGAATGCTTTTACATCCTTACATGTCTCGTTCCAGACTATAGAAAGGCATGATATGTAAGAATATCTCCAACATAACAACTGCATACAGAGTGTAGAGCTTACAGGGGACTCTGATTGGAACAAACTGGCTGTAAAAAGAGATTTTTGTGAAAACTAGAGACATTTGATTATCGAATGAATATTGTTGTTGTTCACTTGTGTCTGACTCTTTGCGATCCTATGGATGGCAGCACATCAGATTTCCCTGTCCTTCACCATCTCCCTGAGTTTGCTCAAACTTGTGTCCATTGAGTCAGTGATACTAACCAACCATCTCATTCTCTGTTACCCCTTTCTTCTCCTGCCCTCAGTCTTTCCCAGCATCAGTGTCTTTTCCAATAAGATGATATTAAAAAATATTTTTAATTTTTAAAGATGTGCTAATGGCATGGTGGTTATGCTAAAAATATATGTATGTAAGTATGTTAAAAACATGATTTAGAAATTCACTTTAAACTGTTTTTAAATGTGTGGAGAAGACTCTTGAGAGTCCCCTAGATGGCAAGAAGACCAAACTAGTCAATCCTAAAGAAAATCAATCTTGAATATTCATTGGAAAGACATGTTCCAATACTTTGGTCACCTGATGTGAAGAGCTGACTCATTAGGAAAGATCCTGATGCTGGGAAAGATTGAAGACAGGAGGAGAAGGGGGCGACAGAGAATGGGATGGTTGGATGGCATCACCGACTCAGTGGACATGAGTTTGAGCAAAGTCTGGGAGATGGTGAAGAACAGGGAAGCTTGGCGTGCTGCAGTCCATGGGGTCACAGAGTCAGACATGACTGAGCAACTGAACAATAGAAACCGACACGAAACGTGACACAATATTAGGAAAACGCTGATGATTTGAACTTTAAGCTGGCAAATGGGCCCAGGGAGGTTTTCAACTTTGGGTATGTTTGAGACTTTCATAGTAAAAAGAAAAAAACTGGCTATAGTTATGGAAATGAACATCAGAATAATCTTGGAGCTTAAAGTATTAAATCAGAATAATTCAAGATTTTGTTGACCCTGAAAAATAGACCTTTTTCTTTGTTAACATTACTGTTTGTACTCTTGATTCATGAGTTCATGACAGTTGTTTCTAGCGTCTGGACTGGGAAATGTTAGATTTATCTTGACTTCCTTTTCACAAAAAATACATGAAGATAGAGACTGTGACTACTACTCGGTTCCAAAGGGATTCTTAATGGTATAAGAAATAGTCATAAAGTAGAACAGGAGAATTGAGGATTTAAAAGTCCAGAGGTTACAAACTCATGGAAACCTGGGGTAGCGTGATAGCTGCCGGGGCGGGGGTGGGTGGGAATTGAGTGAAGGTGGTCCGAGAGTACAGATCTCCAGTTAGAAGATAGCTAAGCTCCGGGGATCTAAAGCATAGCACGGTGACTGTAGTTAACAGTACTGTATCATACACTTGAAAGTTGCTAGGAGAGTAGACCTTAAAGTTCCCATCACACGTAAATACAAAAGTGGTTACTACGGGAGGCGACAGACACCTAATCTTATCGTGGTCATCTTTTCACACTATGTCAAATCATTACTTTGTACAACTTAGGCTTACACAGTACAATATGTCAGTTACATATTAATAAAGCTGGGGAAAAAAATCAGAGATTATGCCAAATGAACAGAGAAATCCGGTATTTCCAGACAACAGTGAGAAAGTAACTTAGAGAAAGAACACTGTATTTGTTTGAGTTTCCTGGTAACCAAGGCCAAGAGAAAAACACAGATGACCCTCAATAGGTTTATGATGAAACTGTACTTGTGATGAAATATACCTCCAAAGATTATATTTGCCTATTGAGTAACATAGAAGTCAGCATTTTCAGTTGCTGTTTGAAAACATACTGTTAATTATAAGTCAGTAACACTGGTTCTGTGGAAGGTTAAGAAAACACGCTCTAGGTATATTGGTGTCTGGAGAGCTAACGAATTTGAAAAATTTAGAAGCATCAACAAGCTATGTGCCCTTAGCTAGGCTCCCAGACCAGAGCTTTGGTAAAACTGGGCAGTGGCTAGAGGAGACGGGCTGCCTTCCCACCGTGGGCAGACTCTGTCATGCCCACACTGACCACAGATCCCCACATATATTCTGGAAATCAACAGTTCTTTTTTTTTTCAAAGTAATCTTTATATTTTAAATTGAAGTATAGCTGATTTGAGCTTCCCGGGTGGCTCAGAGGTAAAGAATTTGCCTGCCAGTGCAGGAGCTGCTGGAGATGTGGGTTCAATCCCTGGGTCGGGAAGATCCCCTGGAGGCAGAAATGGTAACCCACTCCAGTGTTCTTGCCCAGAGAATCCCACGGACAGAGGAGCCTGACGGGCTGCCGTCTGTGGGGTCACAAGCAGTCAGAAATGACTGAGTGTGGACAGGCATTGGACATAGTTGATTTACAGTGTTAGTTTCTGGTGTACAGAAAAGAGTTTCAGTGTCTATATGTAAATATACATATTCTCTTTTGGATTATTTCCCCTTATAAGTTATTGCAATGTATTGACTCTACTTCCCTGTGCTATACAGTAGATCCTTGTTGCTTATCTATTTTGTATACAGTAGTATGTATCTGATAATCCCAGACTCCTGATTTATCCCTTTCCCCTTTGATAGCCATAAGTTTGTTTTCCATGTCTGTGGGTGTATTTCCGGTTTGCATATCAACTTATTCGTATCTTGTTTTAGATTTCACATATAAACGATATCATATGGTATTTGAATTTCTCCATCTGGCTCATTTTACTTAATATGATAATCTCTAGGTCCATCCAGGTTGCTGTAAATGGCATTTTCATTCTTTTTTATGACTAGGTAATATCCCATTGTGTATATGTATCACATATTCTACATCTTTTCATTCCTGGATGGACACTTAAGTTACTTCTGTGCCTTGGCCATTGTAAACAGTGCTGCAATAAACATTGGGGAAAAACACCAGTTCTGTTAGACATTACCAGGTGCCCTACCAAAAAGGTTTCAAAGCCTAAACTTGAGATGCACTGGTCTCGATAAAATGAAATCAGTTTGCTGCAGAATAGCATTAGCCTTTAAGACACTGAGGTATGTCTTGAATAGACCATACTGATTCCCCAGGAAGGTTGACCGTGGAAGCTCTCTCCCTCCCCTGCTTTAATTCTTTTCCAAATGCAGCGTGCTTTATTATCTCTTTCCCCTCAACATGTACTTTGGGAAACGCTGAACTGCGGTATCTGCTGAAATGAGCACCATTAGCTTTTGGAGCAAACATTTACAACGTCATGGCTCACTCTGTCACTCAGAGCCAAACCTGAAGACTCCTGGTTGCGGGAGTTCAGAGCAGGTTCCTGATTTTCCTGATTGCCTGATTCACCCTCTCCCATCCTCCCACTGAAAGACGCATGAAGGCACGTGCGCAAAATCGCAACTGCACCAGAAGCTAAGAATACCCATGAAGCCTGGCCCCAGTTGAGGAGGGATTTCTGCCAATGATGGTGCAGATGAGGACAGATTGAGGAATGCTCATTAGCTGATGCACAATGAGGCTCCTGAAACAGAGCTCTGAGTCAGACCAAAGGGAGCCAGGCCCTTCCCAGACATTGCTCCCCAGGTGAAGGTGATCACTTCTCTCAACCACCAACAGTTCTGCCAGTCTGTATTTTTTAAATTCACCACGAATGAGGCTGCCTGAAACTCCTGGTTCTCTGGAAATACTTCTCCTATTCCATGTGGGAAGGGCCTCATCAAACATCTACTGACCCCAGAATTGTGGTTGATAGCCTTCCCTTCCCCTGAGGCTCCAAGAAGTTTCTGTCAGCACCAGGGCAGTCAGGAAAGGAGTCAGGGGGGTGGATCCTCAGCTTCCACAGCCTGGTTCTAAATGCAGGCAAAAAATGTCATTTTAGTAGATACGAAGTCAGCAAAGAGATGTCAGCTTTGGGCAAAGGGTGAAGCATCTCACAACTTAGAGGTAAAGTTAGTAGAATTTAAATAGGGGCACGAGGTGTTAGCTAAAGCTATTATTGTCATCATCTTGTGATGTATAAATAGATCACCACAAACTTACACAGATAATGTATCAATTATCTCTCAGTTTTAAGGAAGCCTCGGAGAAGGCGATGGTACCCCACTCCAGTACTCTTGCCTGGAAAATCCCATGGATGGAGGAGCCTGGTGGGCTGCAGTCCATGGGGTCGCAAAGAGTCGGACACAACTGAGCGACTTCATTTTCACTTTTCACTTTCATGCATTGGAGAAGGAAATGGCAACCCGCTCCAGTGTTCTTGCCTGGAGAATCCCAGGGACGGGGGATCCTGGTGGGCTGCCATCTATGGGGTCGCACAGAGTCGGACACAACTGAAGCAACTTAGCAGCAGCAGCAGCAGCAGCAGCTGGGGCAGGAAGGATAGGATATATATCTTCCAAATTATAATAATAAAAAAAAAAGATACTCCATAGAGCAAAAGACAGAAAAGGGATATCAAGTGTGCATTTTTAAAAAAGCAAGCAAAAGCATAAAAATAAGATGGCAAAAGTAAGAGCAAACATCCTTTTTGAGACAATTAACAAAATAAAGTTTCCTTTTAAGAGACTCTAAGACTGGATCAAAAGCAAAATTTTAATGTTTTTTTTATGCTTCTGCTTCTGCTGCTGCTGCTAAGTCGAGTCAGTCATGTCTGACTCTGTGCAACCCCATAGATGGCAGCTCACCAGGCTCCTCTGTCCCTGGGATTCTCCAGGCAAGAACACTGGAGTGGGTTGCTATTTCCTTCTCCAATGCGTGAAAGTGAAGTCGCTCAGTTGTGCCCGGCTCTTAGCAATCCCATGGACTGCAGCCTACCAGGCTCCTCCTTCCATGGGATTTTCCAGGCAAGAGTACTGGAGTGGGTTGTCATTGCCTTCTCCAGTTTTGTTATGAGACTCACCCCCAAACAAAAGGACAGAACAGATTTTTTTTTTTAAGTTGGACAAAGATATATTAGGCACACATAAGTACAATGAAGCAGAATTTTCAAATCTTTTATCAGATAAAATAGGATGCAGGGGAAATTGTTAAACAAAAAAGGTTATTTCAGGTTGCTAAAGATATAATTATGATGAAACTAGTGATCTTGAATCCTAATGTGCCAAATAAAACAGCACTGACATATTTAAGGAAGAAACTTAAAAATCTAAGATGAAATTCAATACAAAAAATTTTGTAACTGAAAATTTTAACAAACCAAGATAAGATTTCATTTGCAAATTATGGAATTAACAGAAAATTTTAAGAAGCATAGAAATTTTGGATAATAAAATAATATAATTGATTAAAGGATAATTATTAAAAAGATTTACATGCAAAAAAAATGTAACTTCTTTCAAACATCCATGGGATATTTACAAAAGTGACTATTAAATAGCACACAGGAAAACTGACTTACAAAAGTGGCTCTTTTGTATGAACTTAGCAATTAAATTGAAATTAGTAACTAAAATTTGAAAACACAACAAAAATAATCAGGAAATTTTAAACACATTTTTAATCAACTCTGTCTAGAAAGAAATGATTAATTCCTTGAAAATGCCAAGATTTGTAAAATGTTGTTAGTGATGTCAATGCTCTGAGACCATTCATTGCCATCTGCAAGGTAGGACCCTATGTTCATGAAAATCACATTTTCAGAGACTCTAAAATGGCACTGGGAAATGCGAGATTTACAGCTTAGGTGCAAAAACAGGCTACAGAACAACATGGAGCAAATACTCCTATTTTTAAGCTAACAAAACAACGACATGAACCAATTGGCAGGGACTGTGAGGTGAAATTATAGGGGATTTAAATTTGCTTATTTCTATTCTGTACATTTCTCAAAATTTGGGCAACAAATACATAGTTATACAGTAAACAAATAATAAACAATTTTTCAAGAAAAAAGTTTAAAATTACAATTAAGCCCAGGATGTGCTCACTCTGATCTGGATCCTAGGTGCCTGCCCAGGTGGGATCTGCCCAGGCATGACCTGCTCAGGTGTCCATTTGCTCAACTCTCATCTCAAGGGACCACCTTCTGCTCACTGGTTACCGATTACTTCATCAGTCACTGACATGGAGGACTCCTCCCTACTTAGCAAGTCAGACAGAATTAATGTTTCTTTCCTTCCAAAACTGTATCTGGACTGAAACCAAATTAATGCATGAGGATTCACGAATAGCCTTCTCTTTGGTACACGCCCCAGGCGAACTTTTGAGCATTTCCAAGGCTCTTCTTTGGAGAGCCTGCCTCCTGCCTCTGCCCTCCCTCCATCCACGAACATGCAAGAAACCAGGGGCTTCTCTCAATGGGGGATGGAGCACAGGTATACGAATGAGCGTGATGCTGGAAAAACAGCTCAGGTATTAAGTGAGGGAGAGAGGGGCCTGAATGGAGGAGAAGCCGGAGTTGTAAGACTGTCTGAAACTTAAAGACCAGCGCAGCTGAAACGAAGGGTGTAAGACAAGATGGGGCTGGGGATACACGTGCACTTCACGAACAGGGATTTGTGGGCCTTGTGGAATATTTGGGGCTTTGTCTTAAGAGCAACAAGAACCACGGACATATTTTCAGCAGAGGGTGACATGACCGGACTTCTTTTGAGAAAATGTCGACGTTGCTGCAGTAGGAATAATAATATGTAGACACGCTAGATGGCAACCGTAGTGACCATCTGGGAGACCAGACAGGGTGACAAAGGCAGAGATAAAGGGAAGTGGGCAGACTAAGGAGAGAAAAATAATGCAGTGCTTCTCAACTAGGGATGGTTTAGACCCTCAAAGGATGGCTGACAAATCCCTCCTCCAGCCTCAGGTCTGAGAAAGCACTTCTCTGCCTCTTTGGGCCCAGCCCAGCACAGCGTCCTGTCCCATTCATCCTCACGGAGTGTATGGATCACAACTTGGAGGGAGGCACTGACTGGCATCTTAGTGGCCAAGGATGTTACTCAGTATCCTACCTGCTCAGGATGGCCCCTCTACAAAAAGTGATGCGAAAGGTCAATAGTGCTGCCGTGGAGAAACCTGGATGAGCAGAACTGAGGTGGGAGAGGCTGCAGGGGAATCCCCTTTCTTGCAAATGACCGACGGTGGTGCTGGCCCCCGAGTGAGGAGACCAGGATGCAGGGAAGGCAGTGAGGGTGCCCGTGCCCTTCTGGTGGACCCACTGCTGTCAGGAGTCCCC
>NW_011495036.1:499604-511082 GCF_000754665.1 Bison bison bison
TCTGAGAGAGCGCTTCTCTGCCTCTTTGGGCCCAGCCCAGCACAGTGTCCTGTCCCATTCATCCTCACGGAGTGTATGGCTGAGCGGGTTTACCTGTGCCTGCTGGGATTCGTGAGACACCAGTGCTGTGTTCACACTGGGGAGGGACAGGACCAGACGGCCAGGCCCCCATCAAAAGTCTTACCTTTTTGCACTGCTCAGGTCTCCCCAGCCCCCACTACACTGCTCAGTTTTGATGGACTTTTTAGAACCACAGTCCTCAACCTTTTTGGCACCAGGGACCAGTTCTGTGGGAGACAACTCTTCCAAAGACTGGGGTGGGGAGGAGCTGGTGGAAGAGTGGAGAGGGGTAGGGGTTTACGGGAGGCCGGCGGGTGAGGGGGTAGGGGAATGGGGAGGGGGAAGGGGGAATGGGGGAGCTGGGCGATGGCGGGTAGGGGGGTAGGGGTGTGGTTTTTGTTTCACTTACTGTTCACCTCCTGCCCTGCTGCCTGGTTCCTAACAGACCACGGACCTGTACTGGTCAGGGGCCCAGGGGTTGGGGACCCCTGTTTTAGAACACACTTTTATTCCTTTTTCAAATCTATACATCAAAATATCAAATTGAAAAATAAAGACTTCATATTCTGGCTCCAAACCTACCACTAAAATTTGGGACAACTCAAATCGGTCTCTGATGCGAAAGCTTAGGCACCTGGCCAGGGTCTCCATGTGAACCGAGGCCACGTGCGTGGAGCTGGTCACCCACAAAACTCATGCTTAAGGTGCCAGCCATGCAGGTCTGGTGAATAATGATGGGACTGAAAATGTATGATAGCTGACATTTAATAAAAGCCTTGAGGTCAGTGATATGGAGAAAAGAGATGGAACTCCTAACTCTGGGCTTTCTTGCACATGTTTTATGGTTTGGTGCTGTGTGTATCATAAAGAGCATTCTGGGACAAAGGGGTGTTTGGGACCCTCCGAGGGCTAGACTGGACTTGGGGTCCATCCCATAGGGGAAAAGACCTGTGGATTCTAGGAGCTCCTGAAGGGAGGCCAGCTGGGCTGTTCACACAATGAACTAACACCCCCTCGGAAGGCTCAGGAGGTGGGACAGTCCTTTCATCCACAGCCCTGAGGGGAAGGGCCGTTTTGAGCATGGTCTGCCCCGTAACTCACGCTCAGCCCCTTCCTAAGGAAGGACGAGGGAGGCAGGGAGCCATGGTAGCTGCCTCTCTGTAGGGGGTGGGGAAGCAGCGTGCTGAGGTCTTGATGAACCCAGCACAAAGGTGAGTCCCCCTGCCTGAACACCCCATTTCCTATCTGCCTCTCACCCAGATGACTCATCACCCATGCTCACGTTCCAGACTCTCTTCTGGGGAGCGTGGGACCCCAGAGCTGCTGTGGACACTCCTCTGATTGATTCTATCAAAGCACTGATGCCACCACATGGGAAATGCTCCTGGGTCCTGAGAGGCCTTTGAGGGTGGGGCTGTGCTTGGAGCTCCACACGGGGCAGTGCCTGCGCTAAAGAGTGGCTGGATGACCCGGAGGCACAGAGCGCCGCCTGCAGCTCATCTGGTACCCGAGAGTGATGGAGGGCTTTGCCCCCAGGGACCTCAGGCAGCCCAGGGCACCCAGCACTGGTGCTGGCAGCCTCGATTCAGGCGTGGTGGGAGGAGAGCAGCCCCCATGCTTCCAGCTTCTCAGCCCCAGTGACGGCTCATAGCTTAGGACCTGGCAGGGAGGGGAGCCCCCAGGATTGCTGATGGCAGCAGCCTAGAAAGCATGGGGGTCCTCTCAAAAGAGCTGGGTAGGGAGACTTCTAGAATGTGGGAATGACGTTCCCAGAACAGCAAGTGTCAGCAGCGCCCTAGGAAGACTGCCCATGACCGCTATCCTGACCCTGGTTTTCCCCTGGTCACATGGAAAGCAGGGATCACACCCAAATCGCCTATTAGTCATGTTTCTAGGAAAGAGGCCCTCCATGAGATAAACTGGGTGTTGATCGTAAGAGTGGGATGTTTCCTATATCTCAGCAAGAAGTTAAGTGTCAATCAATAAAAGTAGGCATTCATTAATGATCAGACATCTGGTTTTGATTTTAAAGCTTGGACAAGTGCTTTGTTTTGTGTTTGCATTTTTTTTTTTTTTTTTTTTGCTTTGTCGTTTTATCTTACACAGCTGGTTTGTGACAGATTCAGAAGTCAGCACTCAAGAGAAGGTCAGGACAACGGCCTCCGGCTCACTGTGGATCAAGACAACAGTGTCAGGGGCTCCGGCCTCCTCAGCAACCTGAAAAGTCCTTCCTTTCTGAAAGATGTGGGAGCCTGTTTGCTGAGCCTTGGCCTGGTGGGCCAGACCCCTTGGCAGGCTTTGCTGGGGGCTTCATCAATTCCCTCTGCACCTGGAATTATACTAGGCCTCCTATGGGATATGTTTGTAGCTTCAGGGTCTGCTTATCCAAGCCCCGCCCATCTGTTCCGGAAGCCAGAAGCCACATGAGTAGAGACCCACTAGTGGAGGTGTGTGGGGACTCCTTCCGGGATGGAAGGCAGTGAGGGTGGCGGGGGCGAAGCTGGGGCTTTGATTCTCAGGGAAGCCTCAATGGACTCCACGGAGAGGACTGAAGATGAGATGATTTCTAGAACATTCCATAGACAAAACAGACTCCTGCTTACTCTGGATGGAGAGGAGAACCACAGAGATACAAGGAGCCGTGCAAACAGGAACAGACTGTCTCAGGAAAATGAACTGACACGGGCTCTGGGCAGTGAGGTCTGGAGGAGCTAGAAGTCTGTGCAATCACAGGCCCCCTAAATCTGCCCACCTCCGGCTTTCCAGTTCATTTGACGGTTCCTCTGGGCACCTTTGTACTCATGGTCAAGACCACTAACAGCCTTTGCCTCTTCCCCTCCTTCCCCAAATCCAATCTTCTGGCCAGTCTCATTGGCTCTAACATCAAAAACAAGTTTTAATTTCAAAAGGTCAAGGGCCAATTACTTTAAAATGTACACACATTTTGTCTCCAGTCACCCCACTGATACAGGCATCATCGTCCCCACTTTGGGGGATGCAGGCTCCTGGAGGAGAGTAGCCAACAGAGCCTGGATGTGGCCTGGGGTCTCTGAAGCCACATCTGCATCCTCTTTGAATTACCTGCTCAAGAGGTGTGACGTCTGAGTGGGACAACCCTGCGTTCACATGATGAAGTGAGGGAGCTGAGTCATGTCCAACTCTTTGCAACCCCATGGACTGCAGCACACCAGGCCTCTCTGTCCATCACCAACTCCCGGAGTTTACTCAAACTCATGTCCATTGAGTCAGTGATGCCATCCAACTGTCTCGTCCTCTGTCGTCCCCTTCTCCTGCCTTCAGTCTTTACCAGCATCAGGGTCTTCTCCAATGAGTCAGTTCTTCCCATCAGGTGGCCAAAGGATTGGAGTTTCAGCTTCAGCATAATCCTTCCAATGAATATTCAGGACTGACTTCCTTTAGGATGGCTGGTTGGATCTCTTATAGTCTAAGGGACTCTTAAGAGTCTTCTCCAACACCACAGTTAAAAAACATCAGTTCTTCAGTGCTCAGCTTTCTTTATAGTCCAAGTCTCACATCCATATATGACTACTGGAAAAACCATAGCCTTGACTAGATGGTCTTTAGCTGCAGGTTTACTCCAGGGAATCCCCTCCCCATGTGACATTCCTCCAGGACACTCAGGGCCTCCTGTTCCCTCTCCTGTCCTTCATCACTGCACCAAGCTGTGCCCTTCATCCACCAAGCATGCAAAACAGGTTATTCCCAGTTGTGTGGGGTAAGTGTCCTGGGCTAGGAGTCGGGGGTTTCGGGTCCTGGATCGATGTCTCCACTTCAGTGGCCTCCATGTTCTGCTTGTTCCTGTCCTGCTTATGCTCTAGAAATGTGGAGGTGAGGGAGGAATTTGCCATCAATGGCTTTGGCTGAGAAAAAACATGCTTCCTGCTTGGTTCCAAGCTCATTCACTTATAAATCAGATTAATGAAAAATTGGGGAGCACGAACTGTATGCCAAACACAGTGCATGTAAGCAATGTCTTCAAGGAACGCCAGCCTAAATGGTGAGAAGGAGGAAAGTATGACTGGAGAGCAGCGTTCCTCATGAAAGCTTATGTGCTGTAAACCCTGGGGTGTTAACAGAGGGGGAGAATCCAAAATGAGCCTTGAATGACAAAGGCTTGCTCCACCCAATCTCAGAACCACCAGCACTGCGTCCGTGCGGTGTCATTATATGAGATGTTTCCTGGAAGCCACTTTTCCGTGGCCAGAAGGAGCACACCCTCACCCTGGCTTTCAGCAGCATGCGACAGTGGCTTGGCGACCTGAGAACTAAGTGGGGCTGGAAGGACCAGTGTTTGGAGGCGGGTTACTGGGCTGCATCTCAGCATCTTCTGTAAAGACGAGGGAACAAGCAGAGGGGGGAGAAACAAGCTGGGCATGGCCGCAGAGCCAGGATATGCCATCTGCAGTCTGACACCAGTGCCCGAAGCTCACGAACTATCCAGAACTGGTCCCCGAGTTGCTCTCCTCTGCGGGGAGGAGAACACTTGCGTCACTGACTCCCTAAGTCAAGGCTTCTAAGGCCTCAAACCCAGGCAGTTGGAGAGGAAAGGAGCTTGCACAGGTTTCTCCAGACTGATGGCAGTTTGGTTGCCCTATTTCTTCAAAAGGAAGAAAGGCGGGATGCTTTGAAGGAGATGTGGAGGAAAAAGTCACTGGTGGACAAGGAGGGATTGGGGAGGGCAGATTTCTAAGAAGAGAAGCTCTTCTCCAGCAATGCTTCTGGAGCTGCAGTGAAAGCACCTGGAGACTTACCAGGGAGACTGGGTGGTCCCTGCAGCGGGACACCCAGAGTGACATCGTAAGAGGGTCACCAAAGCCCTGAGCTGCTCCTTAAATGTTCAGGTCAGAACCTCAATCACACAGGGACACTGAACTGGTCCTCCCTGGGGGAGTTAATAGCACTCGCTGAGCTCTCAGCAGAGAGTGTGTGTGTGTGTGTGTGAAATAAATACAAACATTGAAAGCTAGTAATAAAACAAACACCCATGCATCTGCCTTCGTGATAAAAAGTAAGGCATCAGCAGTCCTGCAGGGCTGCCTGGTGCCTCTCACCAAGAACTTCCTTCCAGTACTTTCAGGCTAGACACACCCTTGCTTTCTTTATTGTTTTACCACCTATGTATATATTTCTGAGCAACGTGTTGTTTGGTTTAGAGAAACGGGTAATAAGCACAAATTTAGTGCTTATGACAAAGAAAAGATTGTAACCCTGCTTGGAAATGAAAGCTCCCAGGAGAGTAAATGGAACCATCTCTATTGTAGAGCCTGGCTTCCACTTTGCTGAGAGTTTACAAGAGCCCCTCCTGGGGCAGCCGTAAGCAAGATCTTGAGTGGATTCTGGGGGCCACAGGGACCATCCTAGCTGGGGTATCAGGCAGATGGGACGGGTGGACTGGGGACCACAGGAGGAACAAGGTCAGGGAGCTGCTCACGCTTTCCAAGCTTCTAAGCTTGCTGGCTCACCTCCAGCTGTCAAGGAGGCCAAGTGTGAACACTTTTGTAGGGTAAAATTAGGGACCTCAGGTGGACCAGGGGCCAGTGTATTGAGGGGAGAATAGAAACCCCATCAACACACAAGGAAGACAAGCCCAGATGGGTCAGGCTGACCCAGGAGTTCCGTCCTCAAGTAAAAGACAGTGACTCCGGGACACAGACCTCACCCGGTGGGTCTCCAGAGTCACAGGGTTCCAGCCTGAAAGTACTGTCGTGCGTCAGCACACACAGGCTGCCCTGGGTTCACCACCGGCTCCACAGGTACCTAGAGCTGACTCTTCCCAGGGCCTTTCAGAGTCAGATTGGTTCTCAGCTTCCTTCCTGAAAGTGAAGTCAACTTTTTAAGCTCTTCAGTCACCACTGCACCCATCTTCTTTCCAGTTCTCCCAAAGTCGTTGCGGTCATGTTGTCATCTTTGCTCCTGCTCACCCGGGGCCCTGTCTCCATCTCCCTCCTCTAATTCCTCCCCAGTCTTTCATTGATTTAGCAAAATGAGACTAGGTGTTGTTTGGAGAGAACAAAACTAGACTCTGATGGTCAGTCTGCCATCTTAGCCTGGAGCCTCTTTGATTTTTCTTTTTGACTATGGTTCCTGATTCAGGTGGTCAGTAGCCCTGTTGACCAGAGGTCTTCAGCCAGGGGACCACACACCCGCAGAAATGAGAAGAGTTTCCAGTGGGGATCAGGCAGGAGGAACTGAGTCATCTGGACAGTCTCAGTGTCCTCAATGGGTGATGAAGTTGGGGTTCCCCTCTCGCACTCCCCGTTTGGTATATTTCAAAAAGGAACTGCCTCCTACTCACCTACAGGACTCTTTGCGCAAAGACATTCTAATGTTGGTTGTTGTTTAGTTGCTAAGTCATATCTGACTCTTTGTGACCCCATGGAATGTTGCCCACCAGCCTCTTCTGTCCATAGGATTTTCCAGTCAAAAATTATTGGAGTGAGTTGCCATTTCCTTCTCCACTTAATGTCAGGGATGGTCTTGAAAATATTGAAAGGCTTTAATGGCTAGATAAAAATCCTTTCACACACCAGGTGGCAGTTTTTATGTTTGCTTTCCAAAAAGTCAACAGTTGATTATCATTAAAATTATTCTCTTTCTTGATGAAAAAGCAGTGCATGTTTTTGGCACATAGCTCAGAAAATTCAAAGAATTGAGTGACACTGACTGATTAAAAAATTAAATTTAAAAATTTAAAAAACCAACTTCTGCATGCAAAAGAAAAAACCTTAGTGCTGGTAGTTATAAAAATGAAAAACATAGAAGTAGTTTAATTGTGAATTCTAGCTTATTCTAAAAGGAGAATATTCCTACTCATGAAACGATTGAAAATTGAGATAGCATCATTCATCTCATGAAGAGATAAATTTCTGCTAACATTTCCCCTTTAATATTTATCCATCAAAATATGAAATCTACTTGTATTTTGGTCAGTTCTTTGCTACTAATAATTGTAATGGTAATGTGATCCAGAGGTAATTTTTAGCATCACAATGCATATGGACATGGGATATTAGAAACATATTTTAGCTCCTGCTTATGGGCACATTCGTTTTTGATTCAGAGGCATATAATAAATGGAACACTTTCAAACAAAAAATGTTTCACATCAGATTAAATTCTATAGGAATGGAAATATGAATTCAAAGAGAAAGGGAAGCATGCAAAATTTTCAATGGGTAAAGAATTTTTTCTTGCTGGTTGTCTTTTAATGGATGATCATTTCAGTTCAGTTCAGTCGCTCAGTCGTGTCTGACTCTTTGCGACCCCATGAATCGCAGCACGCCAGGCCTCCCTGTTCATCATCAACTCCCGGAGTTTACCCAGACTCATGTCCATCATGTTGGTGATGCCATCCAGCCATCTCATCCTCTGTCGTCCACTTCTCTTCCTGCCCCCAATCCCCCCCAGCATCAGGGTATTTTCCAATGAGTCAACTCTTCACATGAGGTGGCCAAAGTATTGGAGTTTCAGCTTCAGCATCAGTCTTTCCAATGAACACCCAGGACTGATCTCCTTTAGGATTAACTGGTTGGACCTCAATGCAGTCCAAGGGACTCTCAAGAGTCTTCTCCAACACCACAGTTCAAAAGCATCAACTCTATGGCCCTCAGTCTTCTTCACAGTTGAACTCTCTCATCCATACATGACTGGAAAAACCAGTCATGTATGGAAAAACCATAGCCTTGACTAGATGGACCTTTGTTGGCAAAGTAATGGCTCTGCTTTTGAATATGCTATCTAGGTTGGTCTAACTTTCCAAGGAGTAAGCATCTTTTAATTTCATGGCTACAATTACCATCTGCAGTGATTTTGGAGCCCAAAAAATAAAGTCTGACACTGTTTCCACTGTTTCCCCATCTATTTCCCATAAAGTGATGGGACCAGATGCCAAGATCTTCGTTTTCTGAATGTGAGCTTTAAGCCAACTTTTTCACTCCCCTCTTTCACTTTAATCAAGAGGCTTTTGAGTTCCTCTTCACTTTCTGCCATAAGGGTGGTGTCATCTACATATCTGAGGTTATTGATATTTCTCCCAGCAATCTTGATTCCAGCTTGTGCTTCTTCCAGCCCAGCGTTTCTCATGATGTACTCTGCATAGAAGTTAAATAAGCAGGGTGACAATATACAGCCTTGACGTACTCCTTTTCCTATTTGGAACCAGTCTGTTGTTCCATGTCCAGTTCTAACTGTTGCTTCCTGACCTGCATACAGGTTTCTCAAGAGGCAGGTCAGGTAGTCTGGTAGTCCCATCTCTTTCAGAATTTTCCACAGTTTCTTGTGATCCACACAGTCAAAGGCTTTGGCATAGTCAATAAGGCAGAAATAGATGCTTTTCTGGAACTCTCTTGCTTTTTCCATGATCCAGCGCATGTTGGCAATTTGATCTCTGGTTCCTCTGTGTTTTCTAAAACCAGCTTGAACATCTGGAAGTTCACGGTTCACGTATTGCTGAAGCCTGGCTTGGAGAATTTTGAGCATTACTTTACTAGCATGTGAGATGAGTGCAATTGTGCGGTAGTTTGAGCATTCTTTGGTATTGCCTTTCTTTGGGATTGGAATGAAAACTGACCTTTTCTAGTCCTATGGCCACTGCTGAGTTTTCCAAATTTGCTGGCATATTGAGTGCAGCACTTTCACAGCATCATCTTTCAGGATTTGGAATAGCTCAACTGGAATTCCATCACCTCCACTAGCTTTGTTCGTAGTGATGCTTTCTAAGGCCCACTTGACTTCACATTCCAGGATGTCTGGCTCTAGGTCAGTGATCACACCATCGTGATTATCTGGATCATGAAGATCTTTTTTGTACAGTTTCTGTGTATTGTTGCCATCTCTTCTTAATATCTTCTGCTTCTGTTAGGTCCATACCATTTCTGTCTTTTATCGAGCCCATCTTTGCATGAGATATTCCTTTGGTATCTCCAATTTTCTTGAAAAGATCTCTAGTCTTTCCCATTCTGTTGGTTTCCTCTATTTCCTTGCATTGATTCCTGACGAAGGCTTTCTTATCTCTCTTTGCTATTCTTTGGAACTCTGCATTCAGATGCTTATATCTTTCCTTTTCTCCTTTGCTTTTCACTTCCCTTCTTTTCACAGCTATTTGTAAGGCCTCCCCAGACAGCCATTTTGCTTTTTTGCATTTCTTTTCCATGGGGATGGTCTTGATCCCTGTCTCCTGTACAATGTCACGAACCTCATTCCGTAGCTCATCAGGCACTCTATCTATCAGATCTAGGCCCTTAAATCTATTTCTCACTTCCACTGTATAATCATAAGGGATTTGATTTAGGTCATACCTGAATGGTCTAGTGGTTTTCTCTACTTTCTTCAATTTAAGTCTGAATTTGGCAATAAGGAGTTCATGATCTGAGCTACAGTCAGCTCCTGGTCTTGTTTTTGCTGACTGTATAGAGCTTCTCCATCTTTGGCTGCAAAGGATATAATCAATCTGATTTCAGTGTTGACCATCTGGTGATGTCCATGTGTAGAGTCTTCTCTGTGTTGTTGGAAGAGGGTGTTTGGATACAGTGTATATTAATTCATTCTGATATCTAAAGTCTATTGGATAGTTTAAAGGACTTCCTAGGTGGCTCAGTGGTAAAGAATTCACCTGCCAATTCAGGAGAGGCAGGAAACACAGTTTCACTCCTTGAATTGGGAAGATTCCCTGGAGAAAGAGATGGCAATCCACTCCAGTACTCTTGCCTGGGAAATCCTATGGACAGAGGAGCCTGGCAGGCTACAGTCCATAGAGTTGCAGAGTCGGATATGATTGAAATGACTTAGCACACATGCATGGATATTAATAATTAAAGGAATGATGCTATTACTTTATTTTAAAATAAAAATATTTTTGTTGAGGAAGCTGGGTTTTCCTGAAACAAACTTCTGGAGTACTTCTTAGCTTCCCCAAATCTTTTCCCTGTGGCTTTGTCCTCAAAACCATTCTCTGCTCTGTTCGGAGAGTTACAGACCAACATTTGATGCAGTCTGAAGATTATTGTTATAAGAAGAAGGCGATTATGCTCAGTCATTTGCTAACCAGCCTAAGTTACCGATCCAACCTTGGGGTTTGCATGACCCATGTAATTTCTAAGATCCATCTCTAGTATCCTAACATGGTAGAGACCATGTGGACCAGACCTCCAGAGACCTGGGCTCAGTCCAAGCTCCTGCTCAATTAGCCCAAGGGTTTCAAGTATGTTCTATAACTTGCCTGAGATATTTATCATTTTTGAAGCTTTGTAATGGGCATTATAATCTTACCACCAAGAGGTTTTCTGAGAATTAAATGAGAAAATGAAATTGAAAACACTTCGAAGAATTTATATCAACAAAATATCAGACATGGTTCCATATTTGTGAGCATAAACAATGCTAAAATGAACATCTTTGGTGCAACCTGGGTATACTCTGGTTATCCCAAGAAGAGACATTACATATTGGATAAAAAGTATTATTCCAAAAAGTGGGATTTAGAAGTTGATAGATTTGAATATTTTTAAGACTTTTGAGCATATTGCCAAATCATCCTCTACAGAAGTTATTCAAATTTGCCTCCAACTAGCCTTATATGTGAGTACTATTTCCTACAACCCTGGTCAAAACTGGGTATTATCTTTTCTTTTCATGTTTGCAAATTTGATCTTGTTTAATATTTTTAAGCCCCTAATGATCACTTCATGGGAAATAGATGGGGAAATAGTGGAAACAGTGTCAGACTATTTTTTGGGGCTCCAAAATCACTGCAGATGATGACTGCAGCCATGAAATTAAAAGACGCTTACTCCTTGGAAGAAAAGTTATGACCAACCTAGATAGCGTATTCAAAAGCAGAGCCATTACTTTGCCAACAAAGGTCCATCTAGTCAAGACTATGGTTTTTCCAGTGGTCATGTATGGATGTGAGAGTTGGACTGTGAAGAAGGCTGAGCACCGAAGAAGAATTGATGCTTTTGAACTGTGGTGTTGGAGAAGACTCTTGAGAGTCCCTTGGATTGCAAGGAGATCCAACCAGTCCATTCTGAAGGACATCAGCCCTGGGATTTCTTTGGAAGGAATGAAGCTGAAGCTGAAGCTCCAGTACTTTGGCCACCTCATGTGAAGAGTTGACTCATTGGAAAAGCCTCTGATGCTGGGAGGGATTGGGGGCAGGAGGAGAAGGGGACAACAGAGGATGAGATGGCTGGATGGCATCACTGACTCGATGGATGTGAGTTTGAGTGAACTCCGGGAGTTGGTGATGGACAGGGAGGCCTGGCGTGCTGCGATTCATGGGGTCACAAAGAGTCGGACACGACTGAGCGACTGAACTGAACTGAACTGAAAGATGCTGATATTTAAACAATGTTTATAATCTATTTGCATCTCTTCTTTTGTTGCATATATTCGCTTAGT
>NW_011495036.1:511182-554130 GCF_000754665.1 Bison bison bison
CGCTTAGTGAGAGAACATACAGGGTCAAGAATATACTTTGCTTTCTCTAATTATCTCTTGGCATGACCAGCGTTTTTCCAAGTCTGTTACTTTACTCATCATTCTTTATGACATTTCTTGACATATAAAAATATTTTAAATGTTTTGATAGCCAAAACATTTTAAGCATGAGATGTGAGACGGCTAATATTTATAATATTATAAATATGTTCTTCCTCAGTTTATAGCTTGAGTTGTCCTTCCCTTCCTTCTTGCCTCCACACACACTTTTAAAAACTAAATTTTGGAACAGTTTACACTGCATGGATATTGTAGGTTTTTCTGATTTTAAAGTAATAGTCACAGATTCAATTGTCTGGCCTTAGATTCTTATTTGGAGATATTTTAAGCAAGTTTCTCATGGATTTTACTTTAGGGTTTTTTTTTTTTTTCTTGTTGGCTTCCACTGTTTTCTATTTCATAGAGATTTTTAAATTTATGGAAATATTTAAATTTTTAACTTCCCTATCATGCTATCTCCACATTTTTCTTAATTTTCTATGATTAGGTTTTCTGTCATCTTTTCACTATACTTTTAAGTTGTATATCTATTTTTATTCTTTCAAAGGTGGTTTTTGTTGACTTACTAAATTGTAGGCAATCTTTTATGTGTTGAGGATCCCAAGGTCAATGAAATGTGTAGGACTCCTACCCTCATGATACAAGCAGTCTAATGTCATCTGTTTTGTTAATTGCTTCTTAAAGAAGGATTCATTTGTCAAAAGCTGCCTTTAGCTTATTAATACGTGTATTTGTTTCATTATTTTCTTTTTACTATTTTCTCAAATTAGTTTTTCTCTGAATTTTGTTATAATTTCCCTTTCTGAATGTTTAGTATCTTTATTTCAATTTTTTCTTAGTTAATTATAATAGAATTTAAGGCTATAAATTTGACCCTGACTATAACATTAGTTCTCATATATATGTTTAATTTGTAACATTCTCATTATCAAAACTTATATGTTTAAAATTTTCTGATTATAGAAGTATTGATCTTTAAATTTGTAAACCCTTGCATTGCACTTGTTCCTAAAAGTTTCTCCTAATGCAGACCAAGAAAGCAGATGTTTTTCATTTTTATTTTTAAAATTCTTTAACTTGTTACTTTAGTTTTTAGACTACATTAGGTAAGGATTGAATTTCATTTGTTCATTCTTAAGATGCTAACCATGTTCTCAGCACTATTTATTAAATGATCCTTCTTTTTCCACCAATGTATTGTGTCACTGTTTTCACATTAAGTTGTGATTATTTAGATGTATTCATATTTTAATTACTTTATGTTTATAATGTTTTAAGGCCTTTATCATTACTCATCTTTAAAAGAAATTATTAGGACTTCCACCTGTTTATTTTTTCAGATTATCTTTAGAATCACTTTGTCATTATATTAAAGAGAAAAATGGAAGCTCACTGGTCTCTCATTGAACCTATAGCCAATTTGGGGTAAAAGCGTTATATTTACAACACTGAAGAGATTTTCCATCCAAGAACACAGTAGGTTTCTCCAAGCCTCTTCAGTTATTTATTGTTAGATGTCTTTTATAGTTTTCTTTTTTCCTTGAATGGATTCTTACACTTTTATGCTAAGTTTATTCCTGGATATACATAAGGCATATTTGTACATATATACATAATCTACAAGGTTGTATATAGTTCCAAGACCTCTGTGGATGGTATGACAATGCTCAAGTCCCATATATAAAATGACATAGTATTTACATATAACTTGTGCACATCTCTTGAATAAGTTAAATGATCTCTGCTGCTGCTGCAGCTCAGTCGCTTCAGTCGTGTCCAACTCTGTGCAACCCCATAGATGGCAGCCCACCAGGCTCCTCTGTCCCTGGGATTCTCCAGGCAATAATACTGGAGTGGTTTGCCATTTCCTTCTTCAATTCATGAAAGTGAAAAGTGAAAGTCAAGTTGCTCAGTCATGTCCGACTCTTCCTGACCCCCGTGGACTGTGGCCTACCAGGCTCCTCCGTCCATGGGATTTTCCAGGCAAGAGTACTGGAATGGGGTGCCATTTCCTTCTCCAAAATGATCTCTAGACTACTTAAATACCTAATACAATGTAAAAGCTATATAAATAGTTATAAACACAATGTAAATACTATGTAAATAGTTCTCAGTGCATAGCAAACTGAAGTTTTGCTTTTTGAAAGCCTCCAGCAATTCTTTTCAACCCTCAGTTTGTTAGATACACAGATACAGTGAATTTTTCTTCCTACTAGATATTGCCATTCATAAGGAGGTTCTCATTTGTTTAGGTACATCTCACAAGCTATTGAGTTCTTTTTAAAATATAGAGCTTATTTTTTAGGGCAGTTTCAGGCTCACAGAAACATTGAGCAGAAAGTCAAGAAAAAGATCTTAAATTTTCCCTGCTCCAACACATGCACAGCCAGCCCAATTGTCAATATCCCAGCCCAGTGCTGTATTTGTTACAAATGACACAGTACGATCAGCCAAAGTCCATAGGTTACATTAGAGATCATTCTTGGTGTTGTCTACTTTATGGGTTTGGATAAATTTGTAGTGATGTGTGAAACAGAGCAACTTCATTTTCACTTTTCACTTTCATGTGTTGGAGAAGGAGATGGCAACCCACTCCAGTATTCTGGCCTGGAAAATCCCATAGACAGAGGAGCCTGGCGGGCTACAGTCCTTGGGGTCATGAGAGTTGAACACGACTTGGCAACTAAACAACTTCCCTATGTAGGCTTTTGTGTGAACACAGCTTTTCAATTCCTTTGGATAAATACCAAAGTGTGGGATTGCTGGATTATATGGTGAGAATATGCTTAGTTTTATAAAAAAAAAAAAATTGTCAGACTTTCGAAGTGGCTAGCAATGAATGAGAGTCCCTGTTACTATACATTCAGCACTTGGTGGTGTCGATGTTCTGAATTTGGGCCATTCTAACAGGTATGTAGTGCTATCTCATTTTAATTTTCATTTTCTTATTGGTACACGATATGGAGTATCTTTCTATGTTTGCTATTTGCAATTCATTTTTGGTGGGGTGTTTGTTAAAGCCTTCAGCCCATTTCTAAAATCAGATTGTTTGTTTCCTTATTGTTGAATTTTAAGAGTCATTAGTATATTTCGGATAACGATCGGTAACATATATGTCTTTCTAAGTTCTACTTTTTTAAGTTATAATTCTATTTTTTTGTTGTTGGCTATTTTTGTTCGTTATTTCGGGATTTCTAGATAGACAATTATGTAGTCTTCTGGCAAAAGGCATTTTCTCTCTCTAAAAAAGCTATTTCTCTCACATGTCTTATTGCATTGGCTATAATTTCTAGAATAAAGTTAAAGAGGAGTGGTGATAAGAGCATCCTTTCCTGTCTTATCTTAAACAGATCTTTCTGGAGCGTTTCAGTTTTAAATATGATTCTAGTTGTTTCTTTGAGATTTATATTAAGTGTTCTCTAAAGAAAGTAGCCTTTCTCCCTTCCAGTAAAACTATCATTCCCTATTTAAGACCTCCAAGTTGTTGAGGTCCCAGTATGTGCTGACATTATACTGTAAAGGAAAGAGCCGAGGTGCAGAAAAGTGAGGCTACTGGCCTGCTTCAAGCTAGAGCTAATACTCTCATTTCCTGGGAAAATGAGGTCTACACTTTTCTTTTTTTCTCTAAATTGAAGCCAACTTTGCTGTAATTTTGCCTTCCTTAAAGCTGTCTTCTCTTAATTTTATCTTCACTCAGTTTGCAAAATTTAGCATTGCTCTAATGACCCCTATTTATCACACTTCATTGACCAAGATTCTAAATTTGCCAAATCATTGCCTATAAAAAGGAAAGAAAAATGGAAAAGAAGAAGAAAAAAGGAAAGTACAAGGTATTCTTGTCTGTGCCCATTTTGTCTCCCTTCTCTGACCTCTCTGGACACCGCCCCGACCCCAGGCTCCTGCTGTTGTGGGTGAAGCAGAGCAGTTTGTGCTCTCCTGAGAAGGGGCTGCCTTGCTCTGTGGGGTCCAATTGCTGCTGGCATGACTGTGTCTGATTCCTTGAGGCCCAGTACATCAGAATTTGGACGTCGCAGAGGGCCACTGCATTTATTTTTCCTTCATTGAGACTTGCCATTTACTAAACGGGGTCTTTTCTTCTCTTGAGGTAGTGTAATTTCTTTTTGTAATGTGTACACTACAAATGCACTTGAGTACGTTTTCATTTTGACTCTTGAGGACACACACAGGTGATTTTCTTTTCTACCTGATATGCTTTCTGGAGAGGCAATTATTTTGTGAGAGGTATGTATGGATTTTTTAACGTTTAGTGTTTCATTTTGCGCACCAGCTGCCTGCAGGGTTTTGGACAGCCATCTGTCTTCCCGCTGCGCTCACAGCGGCATTTGTGGGCTTTCCCATGTCTCACTTCTCTGTGGGCTGCGGGTTGTAAGAGCCAGAGGAGACACTTGGAGCTGTGTGGCCCAGCATTTCCCAGAACCAGTCCAGGAGATACTAATTTTGAAAGATGATCTTTGCCAAAGGGGTCTAGTAGTCAAACCCACAGATCCGCAATGAACAGAGAGAAGTCTTGCCATAAAAAACAAAATCATATTCCACTTATTTTAACCCAGAGTCTTCCGAACATTTTATCCTATAGTCCTTTCCTTGCCTAATAACAGTATCAGTTCTGCAAAACACTTTGAAAACACTCCGCCCCCTCCCCACTTCTCACAGAAGAGTCTTACCACTTCCCTGGTGAGTAGTGAACTGCACAATATCTCAAAGCCTCAAGTTGACTACTTGAAGTTATTTATAACTGTGAATCCGTTTAGGTTTATGGTGCCATCTCTGTGTAAATATGATCCCATAGACCTCATAATATCTATAGAGATGTGTCTCTTTCCTTAGTGTGATTTCAGCCCACCTCGGCTTTTGTTGTTTTCATTAACCATGAATCTTTCCAGTTACTCTTGTATCTTTGAACTCACGTTGCCTGTGGACTCCTGTGCCGTGTGCACCTTACTTGACTCCTCAGCCCAGGTGGGGAGCCTGTCAGAGGCCATCCTGTAAGGCTGTTTGCATCTGGGGTTGGGTTAAACATTGCCCAGGGACCCTGCGGCCACTGTCCTGAGCCACTTACTATGTGGACTGATTCCATTTCCTCCTTCCCAATATCCCAGGCCTCAACCCAGCTGGTCAATCTGCCAAAGTGCTTGGAGCTATTTTTCCAGGAAGGATGAAAAGGTTCTGCTCCTCTTTTATCTTTGGTGCAATCTTCCCTGGTACAGTCCCCAGAGGCCTCAGGGGGCGAGGAATCCAGAGCAAAGTAATCATCGCACTCAATGAAGTTACCAGCTGTCTGTGACTTTTGTGTTGTGTTAAGTGAGCCTTCCCAAGGCACCTTGCCCGGCCTCCAAGGGGCCTAGGTTAGAATGCATACTCCTACAGGTGTACAGAATGAGCAGTTCCCCTTGGGATGGGCCTTGTAAACCAACTGTGTTTTTAATTTTAAAATTTATGTATATATTTGACTGTGCCAGGTCTTGGCTGTGGCATGTGAGTTCCTAGTTCCCTGACCAAGAATTGAACCCAGGCCCCCTGCATTGGGAGTGTGGAGTCTTGACCACTGAACCACCAGGGAAGCCCTGTGAATCAGCTTTTTAAAGAAACCCATCCAGGTGATTGGTTCATCTGAGAAAGTGTGAGATGATTTATTCCCAGAGGTACAAGCCATCTTTTTCTTTACCAAGGTTTTGAATTCAAGTGTCAGTTAATCTCTCTTACCATAATAAATACAATACCAATTATTTTTTTATCTCCTCTCTCTTTTCACTGTTTCTCAAAAAGCATCATTGTCCACTCACCAACTTCATCCTCCCTTGAATTGTTTAGGACTCTGCTGACCTCATCTTCTGTTCCCAAGAAAGACACTCCAGCTTTGAAGCAATTGGAGCAAACAAAACAAAGAAACAATAAAGAGCCCCTTGAAGCTGTTTAAAATAAACCATAATAAAGAGACAATTCCTTTACCCTTAATGTCTCCCCTATGCCTGCAGAGAGCCCCAAACAGCAACCACAAAACAAAGAGACAGCAGGCTCTTCTCCCTGCCTCTGAAAAAGTCTGCCAACCAGAGGTCTAGTCTTGCCTCCCCCTGGCTGTGTTCACAGGGCGGACAGATCCCCAGGCTCTGCTGTGCTGATGCAGCTGGACACTGGGCTATGCACTCATCAGTTATTCAAGGGTCGTACAAACAACAGAGTAAGTAAGCATAACACTAAGTTCAATGCTGGCTTCCTAAGGGAAAAAGGAGAAAGGATCATTTCATCCATTCATAAGTTAGAAAAACAGAAGTATCTCCCCAAGACAAACAGACCTTCTTTATGGTTAAACTTATTGGTAAGATGGCTGGGAGAGGATTTTGGCTCCTAGTATCTTTCTAAAGGGCTTGCCTGGTGGCGTAGTGGTAAAGAACCCGCAGTCCAATGCAGGAGACAGCGGTTCAATCCCTGGGTCAGGAAGACCCCCTGGAGAAGGAAATGGCAACTCACTCCAGTATTCTTGCCTGGGAAATCCCATGAACAAAGGAGCCTGGTGGGCTACAGTCCATGGGATCACAAGAGAGTTGGACACGACTTAGCAACTAAATAATAACAACAACAATCTTTCTAAAAGAGTATGAGCATTATCTCACTTACAAACACATAGAAATAAGCATTTGTTGAAGACCTACTCTGTGTCCAATATTTTGGCCACCTGATACGAAGAGCTGACTCATTTGAAAAGACCCTGATGTTGGGAAGGATTGAAGGCAGGAGGAGAAGGGGACGACAGAGGATGGGATGGTTGGATGGCATCACCGACTCAATGGACATGAGTTTGGGTAAACTCCAGGAGTTGGTGATGGACAGGGAGGCATGGCATGCTGTGGTTCATGGGGTCACAAAGAGTTGGACACGACTGAGCCACTGAACTGAACTCAACTGTGTCATATACACAGTATTTCTGCAACACTTACACAATAGTTTACATTTAGTAACACTTATTAGGGGACAAGCACTTCTTACTCTAAAATAGTTTATTTATCTCATTTAATTCTTACAACAACCAGAGGAGAAACAAGTGTAAGAGAATATCCTTTAAAAAAAAAAAAAGAAATAAAGTCACAGATATAGAAAAACTTATGGTTATAGGGAAGAAAGCAGGGATGGGAGGGCAGGGATCAACCGGGAGACTGGGAATGACATATAAACAGTACTATATATGAAATAGGCAACTAATAAGGATTTACTTCATAGCACAGGGCATTCTACTTAATAATCTGTAAAGACCTATGTGGGAAAAGAATCTAAAAAGAGTGGATATATGCACACGTAGAACTACAGCATTGTAAATCAAGTATACTCCAATAAAAAAACTGTTTTAAAAAGAATACTCATCTTAAAGTTGAGAAAACTGAAGCTTACAGTGTTTTGAAGTCATAGATTTATAAGCTCTGAATTGGAAATAAAAACCAAGCCTAAATCAAGACTCTTTTTAAAATCCTGTTTATTATAAATGATTTCTTATAATTTTCCTAAGTAGGGCCTGTTTTCATACCAAGACATTCTGTGGCCTTCGAAAGGGGAAGCAGGCTCCAGGAAACCCTGTCCTGGATATTCCCAACAGAGCTGGGGCTTCTGTCTACCCGTCAGAACAGCTCCCGCTCAGACAAGGCCCCCCGGAGAAGAGCCCAGTAACTCAGTTCCGGGGAGACAAGGAAGCATCCCAGCCCTGGTGGCCTCTATCTGCCTGGGTCTTTGAAAGTGAAGTTGGATTGACTCTTCCATAAAATTTACCTCTGCTTAATTTTTTCTTTTCATTGGGAGAATCCCCAATAACAATTACTTTCAAATTTAAGGGTCACCACGTGTCGCCGGACAGTGCTAATCCAGAAACCACCTAAGTCCATTTTCACGAGATCACAGAATGCCTCCGGGGAGACAGTAGCTTTGAGAAATTTGCTGTTACTCCAAACAGACCGAGGGATGAGAAACCTTAGCCTCTGGACACGGGTAGCCTGCACTGCAGTGAGAAAGGCATGAGGCAGTTGACAGAGTTTTGATTAAGGATCCCTGGTCTGTGCTTATGGAAGGAAGTGCAAATAGAAATAGCCGAGTCTTGATGAACAGAGAGTTTCTTCCCCATCCCCTTCCAAAAGCCTTCCCCCACAAACTCCCTCTTCTTTCTGAGAAACTTTAAACAAAAATAATTGCTTTAATCTTTTTCTTTTAATTCTGAGCTCAGATCAAGTGTAGAAACCTTCATAAAGATCCACAGTAAAATCTTTTCATCATTGCTCAGAACTGATTAGCCTTTGATACACACACACACACACACACACACTCACTCCATCAATAAGTCCTCAGTTACCCACTGTCACCTTTACACACAGGCAGGCACACACACACACACACACACTCCTTATTGTTTTAAATTATCCTTTTGCTTCTCAGAAATATAGAGATCATGCATTAGGGACACCAAGAGATCTTTTGATGCTCAGATTTGGCTATTTTCATCATCGACAATTGCTTTAATCTTTATGCAAAGAATCATCTTCTCATCCTAGGACATATTAGCAATCCCATCACTGTGTCCATTTCTGCCCCCTGGGAACCCCCCTCTCTTGGATCTACCAGGCACAGAAGGCACCGAGCTGCCCAAGCCCCTGGGTTGCCTTTATCTGTCTGAGGGGGGTTCTACTTAACTGCTCTTCCCCCCTGCTGACCATCCTAAATCACACTGCCTTTCCAACCTGTGGGGCTGGAAACTTCAAAGGCCTGGGTCACGGCCCTACTTAGCATCTGTGAATGTCCAGCAACCCAGAAACCTGAAAGAGAATGTCATCAGCTCCCTTGAGAAATCACGATTAATTTTGTAGCTGATGGTCCTGCCTGCAAAGCCTGGGGCAGTGTGTGTGTGTGTGTGTGTGTGAGAGTGTGTGTGCGTGTGTGCTGTTCTTCACTTCTGCTTAGGTTCTAGCAAACACTGGAAACAGCGCTAATGAATTTGACATTCTGGAAAGGCTGCAGTGAATGTCGAATTTTGTCCTTGGAGTCAACCTGTATATAGTTAAGGAAGGAATCTGGTCCCAAAGGGTGGGGGTGGGGAGCAACTCAGGAAAGACTACCACGGAAAAGAGTCAGTGTGAACTCTCTCAGAATCCCAGGTGAAAATGTGTTTCTTTTATTGTCTAGGCAACACAGCAGAAATCTTCAGCAGGTTTAAATATACAGTTTTGGGTGATAAGTTTAATGGACAAAACCTCAGGTTTTCTGTGTGATGGAAAACTTTGTTTTAAGCTCTGTTTCAGTGTGGAAGGGGCTTTTCCTTTCACAGGAAGGATGCAGCCCCATCAGATATCTCATTCCCTAAGGAGGCCGAGGTGAGAGCTCCATGCTTGCAGAATAGAAACCTCTGAGCTGCACTCACTGCTTGGAGGAGACCAGCTTCTCCAACATGGCTGGTGAGGCTCTGCTCTTTGAAGTCTCTGTTGCTGAAAAGCTGACGTCTGGGCAACAGCAGGTCAGGATGGAGCACAGGGAGAAAGCCCAGCCATCAGTGATAAGGCCTGGGTCTTGAGAAGGTCCAGACCAGTGCTGCCTGCCCGGCCCACTCCGGGCGCAGGTGAGGAACACTGGTGTTTATCTTTCAAGTCTCTTGATGCAAATTCTTGTCTCCGTGTGAAGATGATCCATCAAGGGGGAGAAGGGGCTTTGACTGCTTTAGGGCAATCTCAAGGACTTTATCTCAAGAAGTGTGGCCGGAGGGTGAGTGCAGGGAGAAAACAGGCATGGGTCCTGCCAGCTCACCTCCCCATCCTGGAGGTGTCAGGGCCCTTATTGGTGAGGGGAGTGAAATTCACAGAGTATTCACAGAGTTCCCAGAGCTGAACCCTCCCAGAGCTCCCTCCCCAGAGGGAGCGTTTACACCAGAGTTTAAGATATCTGCTCAGGCCTTTCTTAACTTCTCATGTTAACCCTCACTTATAGGTGAAGTTTTTCTTTCAGCTTTATTGAGATAATAATTGACTATACAGTACTGTGTAAAGAATACAGCATAATGATTTTTTAAACATTTTTTATTGAAGTGTAGTTGATTTACAAAGCTGTTAGTTTTCGCTGTACAGCACAGTGAATGAGTTATATATATATCTCCTCTCTTTTTAAGATTCTTTTGGTTATTACAGAATACTGAATAGTACTCCCTGTGCTATGCAGTAGTTCTTGTTAATTAACTATTTTATATATAATAGTGTTGCTGATAAAGGTCCATATAGTCAAAGCTGTAGTTTTCCGGTAATCATGTACAGATATGAGAGCTGGACCATAAAGAAGGCTGATCACTGAAGCATTGATGCTTTCGAATTGTGATGCTGGAGAAGACTCTTGAGAGTCCCTTGGACAGCAAGGAGATAAAACCAGTCAATCCCAAAGGAAATCAGCCCTGAATATTCGTTAGAAGAACTGATGCTGAAGCTGAATCTCCAATTCTTTGGCCACCTGATGCAAAGAACTGACTCATTTGAAAAGATCCTGATGCTGGAAAAGATTGAAGGCAAAAAGAGAAGGGGGCATGAGGATGAGATGATTGGATGGCATCACTGACTCAATGGACATGAGTTTAAGCAAATTCTGGGAGACAGTGAAGGACAGGGAAGCCTGGTGTGCTGCAGTCCTTGGGGTCTCATAGAGTTGGACACCACTGAGCAACTGAACAATAACAATTCAGTAGTATATATATGTCAATCCCAATCCCCCAACTTTTTCTTCCCCCTTTGTTTCCCTACTGGTAACTGTAAGTTTGTTTTCTACATTTGTAACTGTTTGTAAATAAGTTCATTGGTACCATTTTTTAGCTTACATACATTAGGAAACAATTACCATAATCATTTCAGTGGAAATCCATCATCTGATATAACATCAAAGAAATAGATTAGAAGGCATTTTTCCTTTGTGATGAGAACGCTCAGCATTTACTCCCTTATCTTCCCTATTTGGCATACAGCAGTGTTATTATCCTTTTCAAGTTGCACATTACTTTTGTAGTGCTTGATTATTTTATAACTGGGAGTTTGTACTCTTAGACTGCTTTCGTCCATTTCCCCCTCCCTGCAACCCCTGCTTCTGGTGACCACAAACCTCATCTCTTTTTCTGTGAGTTTGTCAGTTTGTTTTGAAGTATAATTGATTTACAGTACTGTGTATGCGACATAGGGATTTGATATTTCAAAATGATCACCATGATAAGTCTAGTTGTCACGTGTCACCATATAAAAATATTACATAATTATTGACTACATTCCCCACACTGTACATTTTACACCTGTGACTCATTTCTTTTGTTACTGAGTATTTGTGCCTCTTAATCTCTTTCCTCTATTTCTCTCCTCTCCCAAACTCCTTTCAAAACTCTGGCAGCCTCCTCTCCATTCTCTGTATCTATGATTCTTCCTGTTTGTTCATTTGCTTCATTTTTTAGGCTTCACATATAAGGGAAATCACACAGTATTCGTCTTTTTCTGACTTATTTCATTTAGTGTAATACCCTGTAGGTCCATCCAAGTTGTCACGAATGGCAAGATTCCATTCTTTTTTATAGCTGAGTAATATTCCACCATGTGTGTGTATATACATATGCCACATCGTCTTTAACTGTTCATCTATTGGTGGGCACTTTGGTTGCTTCCATATCCCAGTCATTGTAAATAATGCTGCAATGAACACAGGAGTGCATATAACTTCTCTAATTCATGCTCTTGTTTTCTTCAGATAAATACCCAGGATTGAAATTGCTATGCCATACAGTAGTTTTATTATTAATTTTTGGAGGAATCTCCTTACTGTTTTCCATAATGGCTGCACCAGTTTACATTCCCACCAACCGTGCACCAGGGTCCCTCTTCTCTACTCCGATTTGCTGTCTTTTTATAGCCATTCTGACAGGCATGGGGTGCCATCTCACTGTAGTTTTGATCTGCATTTCCCTCATGGTTAATGATGCTGAGCATATTTTCATGTATCTGTTGGTCTCCATGTCTTCTTTGGAAAAAAGTCTACTCAGGCCCTGAATATTCAATTTTTAATTGCGAGTTTTAAGTATACGATTTTATTTTCTAAGAAGTTTTTATTTTTTCATTAAGTCCTTTTATAAACAACCCTGTAAAAATATCCCACTTAAACGGTTCCAGTCATGAATTTTTATTATTGTTATTCTAGCAGGGGACTACAATGTTTTATTTAGTATTATAAAATGCAAGAACATACAAATCAGAAAAAGAATCCTTCTGAATTTCATCCTTCTGAGATAACCACCATTAATCACTGGCAGATAGACCTCATTCCAAAAAGGTTTCTATGCCTGTGGAATCTTTTGTGTTTGTGAAAACAATCTAGGCAAAGTACATTAGAATGACTTTAGGTAAGTAAACAATACACACATATTAAAACACACACAGTCAAACTAGTCAGTTTTAAGGGAAATCAACCCTGAATACTCATTGGAAGGACTGATGCTGAAGCCGAAGCTCCAGTATTTTTGGCCACCTGATTCGAACAGCTGACTCATTGGAAAAGTCCCTGGTGCTGGGAAAGACTGAGGGCATAAGGAGAAAAGGGCATCAGAGGATGAGATGGTGGGAGGGCAACATCAATGCAGTGTACATGAACTTGGGCAAACTGCGGGAGATGGTGAGGGACAGGGAGGCCTGGTGTGCTGCAGTCCATGGGATCGCAAAGAGTCAGACATGACTAGGTGACTGAACAACACCAACACACACACACACACACTCAGTACTGCAGGCTGAGCCACACTATATACTCTAAAATGCAGCTTGTCTTCTTGTTGACAACTTCATAGGCATCTCACTGATGTCTGACTTAACTAATCCCCAGCTGATGGACCTTTGGGTGGCTTCTAATTTTTAAAAACAAAGTAATGCAAAAAGCACCAATAAATTTATTACAGAAATAAAGATTGCTGTGAAAAGTTGTTGTTGTTCAGTTGCTCAGTTGCATCCGACTCTTTGAGATCCCATGGACTGCAACACACCAGGCTTCCCTGTCCTTCACTATCTCCCTGAGTTTTCTCAGACTCAGGTCCATTGAGCTGGTGATGCCATCCAACCTTATCCTCTGTCATCCCCTTCTCCTCCCGCCTTCAATCTTTCCCAGCATCAGGGTCTTTTCAAATGAGTCAGCTCTTCCCATCAGGTGGCCAAAGTATTGGAGCTTCAGCTTTAGCATCAGTCCTTCCAATGAATATTCAGGATTGATTTCCTTTAGGATTGACTCGTTTGATCTCCTTGTAGTCCAAGGCACTCTCAAGAGTCTTCTCCAGCACCACAGTTCCAAAGCATCAGTCCTTGGCCCTCAACCTTCTTTATGGTTAACTCTCATATCCATACGTGACCACTGGAGAAACCATAGCTTTGATTAGACAGACCTTTGTTGTCAAAGTAATGTCTCTGCTTCTTAATACACTGTCTAGGCTTGTCATAGCTTTTCCTTTAAGGAGTAAGTGTTTTCAATTTCATGGCTGCAGTCAGCATCTGCAGTGATTTTGGAGCCCAAGAAAATTAAGTCTGTCACTGTTTCCATTTTTTGTCATCTACATGCCATGAAGTGATGGGACAGATGCCATGATCTTGGTTTTTTGAATATTGAGCTTTTAATTTCTTAAGTTAAAAAAAAAAATGGCAGGACCCTGACCTTGAAATTCCCAGTCTCCAGGGCTGTGAGACATCAACTTCTGTTTGCTTATATACTGTCCAGTTGATGGCACTTTTTTTATAGTGGCTTGAGTGACTAAAGACAAACATTTCTTACTACAACTTAGAATATCAATGATATTTCCATTTTTTTTGCAATTAAAAATAATGATGCAATGAGATTTCTCCAACTAGTACCTTTGCATATTTATGCCATTATTTCTGTAGGATAAATTCTGAGGAGCAGGGTTGCTAGGTCAAAGAATATGGGTGTCTTTCAATTTTGATTTCTTTAAATTTTTTGCTTCCTTGTTGCCTTCCAACGTGCCATTTACCCAATGTACAAATCCAACTCCTTGATAGTTTTTACTTCTTACCCTTCATGCATGTGTGCTAAGTCGCTTCAGTCATGTCCGACTCATCATCCCCACCCTTGTCTTCCATCTACACATGGAGTTCTCCCTATCTGTATATATGCCTCCAAATTTCCTCCTTTGTGAAAACACCTGTCAAACTGGGTTTGGATTCCCTCTCATGACCTCATTTTCATTTGATGACCTCTATAAAGACCCTTTCTTCAGATATGGTCACATTCTGAGGGTCTGGGGGCTAGGGCTTCAGGGTACCCATGGGGTGCGTGTGGCGTGCTAAGTTGCTTCAGTCATGTCCGACTCTTTGTGACCCCATGGACTGTAGCCCACCAGGCTCCTCTGTCCATGGAACTCTCCAGGCAAGAATACTGGAGTGGGTTGATGTCTCCTCCTCCAGGGGATCTTCCCAATCCAGTGGTTGAACCAGCGTCTCTTATGTCTCCTGAATTGGCAGGTGGGTTCTTTACCAGTAACGCCACCTGGGAAGTCCTCTCACTCCTGTGCCTACCCTAGAGATTAGCATTCTTTTTAGTCCTTATCAATTATCTGGGGAAAATTCACTAAATGATCACAGTGATTGTCCCCTGAGGGGCAGTTATGTTTCTGAATTTTCATTTTCTCCACAATTCCCTTAAATATGCAGATTTTCTACCTTGATTGTCAATAATCTTATAATTTATTATTATACTAAAGGTGAAGTGCTAAATTAGCTTTCGTGGCTGAGAGAAATCACCTATGATTAGAGACTAGAAAAGGTTTAGGAAGATGGCAGTGTAGGAAAAGACCTGGCTCCTGATGAATGGGTAGAATTTCTGATTGGGCAGGAGAGCTGGAGAGAACTGTTGAGACTCAGGAAAGGAGGTGGAGGTGTTGGTAGACAATAGGGAGCAAGGATTTTCATCCGAGGAAGACTCTGGTGGGGTGAGGTTTAGGAAGAAGACTCTAGTCATGGTCTTTAGGAGAAACAGGGCCTGGGGAAGGACCAGCCCAAAAGCAGTTTCCCAAGTCCAGATAGGAGGTAATGAAGGTGTAAATTCAAGTGCTGGGAGGTGCTGGAGAGGGAGACCATGGCAGCTCACGCTGGACTGAAGTGTCAGTCCTTCCCAGGTCAGCCTCTCTCCCAAAGCAGCAAAGGAAGCTCTCGTTGCCATTCGCAGGAGCAGCTGCAGGTGAAATGCAGCAGGGCCCTCCCATCCTTCCCCCACCATGCCCTCCACCTGCCTTTTGTCTGTAGAAAAACTTCAGTCAAAGAATAACTTTAATCAGGGGAATGAGAAAATACAGACGCAAAGGAAAACTGTCAAACAGCACAAGATAATCATAGTTTAGTCATTAAGCAAAGTCAAGGACATTTACTTCTTCCTTGACTTCCCTAGTGGCTCAGACGGCAAAGCATCTGCCTACAATGTGGGAGACCCGGGTTGGATCCCTGGGCCGGGAAGATCCTCTGGAGAAGGAAATGGCAACTCACTCCAGTATTATTGCCCGGAAAATCCCATGGACAGAGGAGCCTGGTAAACTACAGTCCATGGGGTTGCAAAGAGTCAGACACAAATGAGTGACCTCACTTCCTCACTTCAAGGGTTATCGATAATATTCTGAGTCATTTCCTTTGAGCTGTCCTGTCGATACTAAAACCTCCACCAGGTAGAAGACATTAACTACATGATGACCAGACTGTAAGCATGACTTGTTGTTGTTTGTTGTTGTTTTAGTCGTTAAGCCATATCTAACTCTTTTGCGACCCCGTGGACTATAGCTTGCCAGGCTTTTTGGTCCATGGGAAGTGCCAGGCAAGAATATTGGAGTGGATTGTCATTTCCTTCTCCAGGGGATCTTCCCAACCAGGGGTTGAACCTGTGTCTCCTTCATTAGCAGGCAGATTCTTTACCACTGAGCCACCAGGGAAGCCTGTGGCCACAGTTCCAAGAGTTGGCCTCAAAGAAATGGGAACAAATTGACCCTGGAACTGAAGAATAAGTGTACTTAAAACAATCAAGATGACCCTGATGAGACCACGGCAAGACCAGTTTCGAGGTGATTGTCAGAGCTGACTTTGCTGCTCTGTATGTAGCCCCTTCCCTCCACTCTATACACCCCTAAAATTCCCCTTGAAAAACCCTTGCCCCTGATTGTCAAGGGGACTTGGCCTTTGGACACCAGTCCACCCCCTATCCTGGTTGCTGATCTCCAAAATAAAGCTAACTTTCCTTTCCACCAGCCTTGCCTCTCCAGTATTGGCTTTAGAGCGGTGAGCAGTCTAATCCCACTTTCAGTAACATAGGGACATAAGCAGGTTTTTCTAGCTCAGCTATTTGAGAAAAATAAATCTGAGTTTAGAGGCCTGGAAGCATTTTGCAATTTTTCATTCACAAGAGGTCATGCTCAGGCTAGCAAAAAGAGGGTAATTTCAACCACAATGAATGTCTTTTCCCTTGAGAACATTGCATTTCTCCAAAACATCAAAAAAAATGCATGTGTTTGACCAGTTTCATTTTTAGATCAATATTTTTCAAGGCACAAAAGAAATTTCAATTCACGGGAAAACAATACAGAAGTCGTGGAAACTCTCGCCACTGACCCCTCTTTCAATCACCAGAACAGAGTGTCCAGGAGAAGGCACGGTTCTTATCTCACCTTCATTTCTTTGTTTTAAATGCAGTCCCACCATTCCCCTGTTCATCTTCCAAAGAGCCATAGAAAACAGCCCATAAAATGCACTGTCAGGGGTTAAGTAACTGGCTTATGGGGATTGAATCTTAAAAGTAACTCTTTGGCAAAAATAATAGTAATAATAATAACTGCACAACCCCTTTTAACCACAAAGTGGGCTTCCCAGGTGGCACTAGTTGTAAAGAACCCACCTACTAATGCAGGACACATAAGAGACGTTGATTTAATCTCTGGGTTGGGAAGATCCCCTGGAGGAGGGTATGGCAACCCACTCCCGTATTCTAGCCTGAAGGAGCCCTTGGACAGAGGAGCCTGGTGGGCAGCAGTCCGTAGGATCACAAAGAGTCAGACACCACTGAAGCACCTTAGCTCACACCCGCACAACCACACAGCTTTGTTTCTCGCATAAGTTACACTTTGGCAGAAGGTTGGCTCTGGCTCTATCCTCCCTTGTCCAGAAACACATCCAAGGGGCAGCTGATCTGGGGGCCAAGGTCTTCTTCTCATGGTGAAGGGAAATAGCCAGAAAGCTTAAACAAAACAAAAGAAAAGCAAGCAACAGCCACGGCAATAATCCTGACAATGGATCTTAAAATACCACCTGGTCAGCTGGGGACAGACAGGCTACGTCACTTTTGCTCACATTTCATTGGCCAAAGCAAGTCCCACCCCCAAACTCAGCCAGTGGGATAGGAAGTAGACTCTGCCCAACAAAGGCACCACAGTCACAGGCCAACTGGGCCACCATATAAGCTCCTAGGGGGGAGGGGAAACAGGGCAGGCTGTGCCATGGCCAGTGGTTGAGGGGCTGGCATTAGACACCGCCTTGTGGGTCCTAACGCTTTGACTGTCCCTACTACTCTGCACTTCCTCTCAATACGCTTCATGGGCTCATTGATTGGAGCTCTGCTCCCAGACCTGTGCCTTAGATGAGAATTCTGTTTCATGCTGTAAAGGGACCATTTGTATGTGTGCATGCTCAATCGCTCAGTTGTGTCTGACTCTTTGCGACCCTGTGGACCATAACCCACTAGGCTCTTCTGTTCATGGAATTTTCTAGGCAAGAATACTGGAGTGGGTAGCCATTCCCTACTCCAGGAGATCTTCCCAACCCAAGGATCAATCCACGTCTCTTGCATTGGCAGGTGGATTCTTTACCACTGCGCCATCTGGGAAGCCCAAAGGACCACTTAGGACCACCAAATTTCCCCCCAAACCGTGACCTCTGGACTGTGCCCCAGTGGTGTAAAAGATGATTCAAGTCCAGTTCAAGCTCAACTTTCTTTCATGATACATGAGTTTTACTTGTTGACTTTCATCCTTCCTGTGGACCTACCCCAGTCTAGTCTCTCCTACCGTGGTCCTCACTCTTCCCAGCTTCTTCTAATTCTCCATGGCCCCACTGTGAGGTTCCAACAAACTATGCTGCCAAATAGCAAAGACAGGAAAGAAAAGAGGGCGGGTCACTGCCACTAAGGGTGTCTGTCTCACCAGAGTCTTACATAAAGGGATGTGTGCTGGAGGAGAAATCACCCTCCTCATCCCCGGAGGACCTGCAGGGGTGAGAGATCATTTCCAATCCTGCTCCATCTGGGCTTGTACTTTTTCCAGGTCAAATTAGCAAGAGTCAGTTTTAGGAGTTGCAACAGGGAGGTCTGTGCAAGCGAATTTTCTAAGTGATGATAACCAGCCTAGTTTACAGAAGAACAAACAGTGCTTTGCAATTGATACAAATCAGTCAAGCTTGCAGAAGGCTTCCTGCCGGTGTGTAGAAGTCTGGGCTGACTGTCAAGCGACCTGGTCGTTTAACTCTTTGACCCAACAGCGGAGATTAACAAAACAAACAAACCAAACAGGGATTACTTAAAACAAGCAAGGCAATTTAGACAAGTCAGAAGCCAAGAGCAGGAAGAGGAAAAGCAGCCACCACTATTATTATTTTAACCATTTTCTCCAGTTTTTTTTTCATATGCATATAAAATCTCAATGCCAGTCTCCATAAACTTTGGTACCCAGGTTTTAAAAATTAACATCAATAAATGTTCTTCACAGTTGTTTCTCTTGATGGCTGAATAATTTTCTATTACTAAGTGGGTGCTTTGTATTTTCTGTAGTTTTCTTTTGATTTCAATTTTTCCATTTTTATTGAATCTTAATCAATAATCAATATATTTAATTATCTGCTCTCGCATGCATGCTCAGTCATGTCTGACTCTTTGTGACCCCATAAACTGTAACCCACCAGGCCCCTCTGTTTATGGGATTATCCCTGCAAGAATACTGGAGTGGGTTGCCATTTCCTTCTCCAGGGGATCTTCCTGACCCAGGGATTGAACCCACGTTTCCTGTGGCTCCTGCATTGGCAGGCAGATTTCTTTACCACTGAGCTACCTTAGCCAACCTGCTTAATGCCGAGCTGTGGGGTGATTTTTATTTGCATACATTGGCAATTATAAAGGACATTCCTGTGAAAATATTTATACATTCGCATTTGTGTGCTGTTAAAGGATAAATTGAGAGTTTGAGTAAAAATTGATTTGTGTGGGGTAACCCCAAACCAGAAGTGCTTGGAAACACTCTACTCCTAGGAGCTGGGAAGACAGTTCTATAGAGAAAAGGCAGAAGCAAAGTGAGACAGTGATTGATTGGCTCTGGCTTATAGCTTACCTGGCTGTTGTGATTGCTTATCCTCGGTGTTGAGATTTTGGAAGCTTGGGGCATTTACAGATCCAGATTCTGTTTGCATACATTGCAGCACTGGCATCAGAACCACATCATTCTGGTGGCTTCCTTGTTTAATTAGCCGCATCACTATGAGCTCGTGACCGTCTGATCTTTTAGGCACAGAAGCTGGACTTCCACGAGTAAGGACAGAAAGGGGTTCCAGATATTTACAAGAAACCTAAGAAAAGCGATGCCCATTTCCTCATATGCTTTGGCAACTGTAGGAAAGATTCACCTCAAGAGCTCATGATATAGCCTACAGTGGGGGAGTTATAAGAATAAAACTTGGATGAAGTGTCTTCCTATCCTTCTGAGCATGCTGAGTGCTAAGCCACTTCATTAGAGTCCTCTTTGTGACCTTATGGACTGTGGCCGCCAGGCTCCTCCGTCCATGGGATTCTCCATCCAAGAATACTGGAGTGGGTTGCCAGGCCCTGCCCCAAGGGATCTCTTGAGGCTCCTGCATTGGCAGGCGGATTCTTTTGCCACCAGCGCTACCTGGGAAGCCCTCCTATCCTTTGTTCACAAGCTTAATTGTAGGATAAGCAGATCCTCCCTCAAAGGACTCTTGAAAGAAATTCTCCCTGGGGTATCAGTATGGTCCTGGTCTGAAAAGCATGTTATGTTTTATTTAATGAGCATTGTGGATCCTGCAAACTCGTACAGCTTATATTTTTGACTTCACACATTTGAGGCTCACCTCTGGCAAGTATTTAGGATCCTTCATTACACAATTCTCTGCTAAGCTCACCTTCACTTTCATTTCCAGCATGCTGTTGCTATTTAAGGTGATGTTTAAAGAGTTCTTAACGATGTGCAAAAAAAAAAAAGTGTACACTATACAAAATAGCATTTTTTAAAAACCAAAAAGAAATGTATCTGAGGTTAAAAGTGTTTGGCAGAGTAGAATTATGTATAACATTTTCCAAGCTAGTTTTTGTAAGGTTTTTTTTCTTTTGTTTTCAACATTCAGACTCTTATAAAGCGAATAGGAAGACCCATCAGCTTTGGAAATCACGAAAGAAATGCAAGTGAAGATCCCTCTGCACCATTTAATGACATCAGGAAATTGGAAGCAGAAGCCTGAGAGCTCCAACAAGTTACTAATTTCCCTAATTTGCCGATTCCTGTCACACACCGGACTTTAACTCTTTTGTCCACAAAACATTAGCACTCCTTGATGTTGTTAATACAGCCACATTAAACATTTATATAGCATCTATATTCCCAGGGATGGTTTGTTTTCATTTTTCACTTGAGGAGCTGATGTGGTCCAAGTCCCTCGTGTGATGAGTAGGCAAAAAAAAAAGCCTGCTTTGGTCAGAGAAGGCACGTGCCAAGAGTTGATGAAACTTCAGACAGAAAAGTTTGCCCGTTTAGTTTTTTTCCATTTCCTTTTCCATCCCCTCTGACTTGGCAGGGCTTTCCCTAGGTACCGGGCTCTCTTCTCATTTTGATGGGTGCTAATAGCGTCATGAAACTGCAGTTTCCCTTGGTTTACTTCAAAAGATGCTTGGATGTTGCGATGGCAGTGTTTCCAATTAGCACAACACTTTTCACTCCATATTGTCAGTACTTTTCGAGTGGAATGGTTAATTCATGGAAAATGAATTCAAAAGATTTAAGAAACAACTTCCTTCCAAACAGTTGTGCATTGAAACATCATCCAATTCTGAGCTTCTAAATCCACCTTTCATGGAAAATAGCTCCAGGAAACTTAATGGCCCCTCTCGTGCCTCCCTTTTAGAACTGCCAGATAAAATAGAAGAAGCCCAGTTAAATGTAAATTTCAGATAAACACAATTTGTTTAGTATAAGTATATCCCAAATATTGCACACCGATTTCTCCACTAGATGAAGCAATCCTTCACCTCCAGTTAGAAGAGTCTCCAGAAATGAAGCTTGGTCAATGTTTTATCACTGAAGTGGTTGGTATAGATGAGAAGAGATTTGGCAGTTTGGACAAATAGCCCGTTAGATGCTTCTTCTGAAAAGACAGGATGTGGTTCACTCTTTTGAGGGTGTCTGGGACCCACAGAGAGATGGCAACCCTATATCCCACGGCTCATCTTTCTCCACTTGGTAAACATGGAAAAGGGGTCTGAAGAAGAAGCCTGGTGGCTGAGCAGCGGGAGGGCCGGGGGGAAGAGGGAGAGAGAGGAAATGAGCTGAGACCCTAAATTTGATTTAGCTCATGACCCTAAATCTGGCTGCTAGTCACCTAACTAAATCCACAAAATGCTTGGTGTGAAGAGATGTCTTACCTAATTGGAATGGCTGTTTCTCGGTGTTTCTGAATGATGGAACAGAAGCAGCTCACACAGACTCATAGGCACTTAGGCAGTAGAGATGATGAAGAGGGAACCCCCTGGGAACTGCAGGAGTGGTGGAAATCCAGAAGGTCTTCTGACATCTGGGGGACACGTTAAGAGCAGAAGGAGCTTTGATTTTGGTATTCAGTTGCCTCAGTTCGAATCCTGTATCTACAACCTACCAGCTGTGTGATCTTAGATAAATAACTTAACTTCTCTGATCCTCAGATTCCACATCTTTAAAAAGAGAATGGTAACAACTGCATCTGGAGGCTGGTCAATGAAAATAATCAATAAACAATTTAGAGTAAGAGTTTGTTGCTCAGTTGCTAAGTTGTGTCTGACTCTTTGCAACCTCATGAGCTGCAACACGCCAGGCTTCCCTGTCCTTCACCATCTTCCAGAGTTTGCTCAAACTCATGTCCATTGAGTTGGTGATACCATCCAACCATCTCATTCTCTGCCACCTTCTCCTCCTGCTCTCAATCTTTCCCAGCGTCAAGGTCTTTTCCAGTGAGTCGGATCTTTGCATTAGGTGGCCAAAGTATTTGAGCTTCAGCTTTAGCATCAATTCTTCCAATTAATATTCAGGGTTGATTTCTTTTAGGATGGACTGGTTTTATCCCCTTGCAGGCCAAGGGACTCTCAAGAGTCTTCTCCAGCACCACAGTTTGAAAATATAAAATTGTTCAGTGCTCAACCTTCTTTATGGTCTAGCTCTTACATCCATACATGGCTACTGGAAACACCATAGCTTTGACTGCCCATAAAAGTTTTATTTGAGCTAAACTAAGGATCACAGCCCAGAAGACAGCCTCTCAGGTCACTCAGGAACTGCTCCATTGAAGTGTGGTTTTCAGCATAGCTTTTTATCTTGTCAGAACAAAGAACATTAAACCAAGGTCAGGGATGCATTCCTTCAGGATTTTATTGAGTCAGGATGGCTTTGGCACCTAGGAAGGGAGTCTTACGAAAGGAGGACCAGCATTCAGCTCCCAGGGAGGCACTCAGTGTTTATTTTTAACATGGGCATTCTTTGCTTCTGGGCTTCCCATGCGGCACTAACGATAAAGAACCTGCCTGGCAATGCAGGAGACACGTGAGACATGAGTTTGATCCCTGGGTCAAGAAGATCTCCTGGAGGAGTAAATGGCAACCCTCTCCAGTTATTCTTGCCTGGAAAATTCCATGGACAGAAGAGCCTGGCAGGCTACAGTCTATGGGTCCTCAAAAAGTTGGACACGACTGAGCAACCAAACACATTCTTTATTTCTGGTCAATGTGCCCTTTTCTTTAATAAAGCAGATGTGTAATGTATGTTTGAGAAGCCACAGACAGGCTGCTGTAGTTCGCATAAAACTTAACTTGTGGATAAACCAGAATGGCCTCCCACAGTCAATGTGTGAATATGTCTTTTATCAGGCTCTTTGAGAGTTAAATAAGACACAGAGATGACTCACTCAGTGTAAAGTAGGTGTTCCCAAAAGTGTGTTCTCCTTTTCTCTTATTTCCGTTATTTCTAGGAGATAAATATCCTAGAAAAAAGGTTCACAGAATTGAACAACAAATGACACCCTTGTCCTGCAGTGTGCCACCATTTCTGGCTTCTTCACTGCGTTCAGGTTACACACAAGAGAGAAGAGAGGGCAAGATGACATCATAAGGGCAGGTTCAGATACACAGGGAACTGAGGCCTTTTTTTTTTTCCTGCACAGCAAAACTGCCTTTACATACACACACACACACAAGCACACACACACACGCCCAATTCAATCATCATAGCGACAACGTTAAAAAAAGCAGTAATTGAGTTGTTTGGGTTGTTTGGAATTATTCCTAACAAGTCTTTTCTACATTTCTGGCATAATTGAATAATTCAACTACTTAATAAAGATCTAGTATTTTCAACTTCTTCAGAACTATAGCAAGGAGAAGGGTCCCTTCTATCCTTTGGGCTTCCCTGGTGGCTCAGAGGGTAAAACGTCTGCCCGCAATGCAGGAGACCTGGGTTCGATCCCTGGGTTGGGAAGATCCCTTGGAAAAGGGAATGGCCACCCACTGCAGTATTCTTGCCTGGGAAATCCCATGGACAGAGGACCCTGGTAGGCTACAGTCCATGGGATTACAAAGAGTCGGACATGACTGAACGACTTCATTTCACTTCACTTATATCCTCGGAGGTTCTGTGGTTAATCAAAGAATTAAATTGATTAAGACAGATGAACAAGAGAAAATAAATGACTTGAAATATGTGTCTAAACACAGGAGTTCACAAAAATATGAGATTCGGGGTGATTCTCAGATGACTGAGGCTTATATAACATCCCGAGTTGAGGAAAGAGACAGAGAAGGTGGCATTGGGACTTGGGGTCGGGGGGAAGGAGCCCCAGTTAGGGGGCAGGTGAGGAGAGGACATGGATGTAAATACTGATAAGGTGCTGATAACAGGCTCACATGGACATTTTCTCTCTGGAAGTAGATCTTTTCTGGGTATGCTTGTTAGTGGAAATTTCCATCTAAATGTCCATTTCCTCTCCCTTCTCTCCCCTCTGCCCCCCCTCTTAGGGGAAGGTAAAGAGTTTTTCCTGTGTCTGCTTGTTCTCCCACTGCTTTTAACTTGAAATAATCCATAATCCAAAGTGGCATACTTGGGAGTGGCAAGTTCAGAACTCTTCAAATCCTTCAAAATAAAGCAATACAAGATGATAATTTTAACCAAACTTTACCCAGAAATAGCAGCAGGATTGAAATAAAGACTTCCTCACAAATCCAAAAAAGAGGGGATATATGTAAACATATAGCTGATTCACCAGGGCTTCCCTGGTGGCTCAGACAGTAAAGCGTCTGTCTACAATGCAGGAGACCTGGGTTCAATTCCTGGTTTGGGAAGATCCCCTGGAGAAGGAAATGGCAGCCCACTCCAGTATTCTTGCCTGGAAAATCCCATGGACGGCGGAGCCTGGTAGGCTACCGTCCATGGGGTTGCAAAGAGTCAGACATGACTGAGCGACTTCATTTTCACTTTCACTTTCACTTTCTATAGCTGATTCACTTTGCTGTACAGAAGAAACGGACTCAACATTGTAAAGCAACCGTTGTTCTCGTTCAGTGGCTCATTCGTGTCCAACTCTTTGCGACCCCATGGACTGTAGCACACCAGGCTTTCCTGTCCATCACCATCTCCCTGGGAGCTTGCTTAAACTCATGTCCACTGAATCAATGATACCATCTAACCATCTCACCCTCTGTCATCCCCTTCTCCTTCTGCCTTCAAACTTTCTCAGCATCAGGATGTTTTCAACCAGACTCTGATAAAAAGAAGAAAGAAAGAAAAAAAAAAAGACTTTCTCAGGATGACCTGTTAAGTTCACAGCCTCTTCAGACCCCGCAGGGAGACCCGAGAACAGCGTTTCAGTCTATACTGTGAGTGTCAGGACAGCAGGAGAGGCTGGAAGAAAATGTCATTCAACCTGCTTTAATCTGAATGCCAAAAAGCCAGAACATCTCTGACCTCTCACCCTGGTGAGAGGCTGCCTTGAGAACAGGCCTGACAAGGAAGACCAGTGCACCTGTCTATCTCAGCACCAATGGGTGATATCCACAGGGAGTCATCTGCATCGCCAGATGCCGAGAGATGGGGAGAACTCGATGGGGGCCGGATGTGTGTACACAGCAAACGCTCCCTCTCCGGAGACCAGGGTGTGGCAGTGGGCACAGTGGACAGGGCAGCTTGGACCCCTCTCCCCTCCCCAGAGAACTAGGAACCTGTAGGAGAGCATTGTCATCCCCTAAAAGGAAAAAGAGGGCTTCCCTGGTGGTCCAGTGGTTAAGAATCCACCTTGTAATGCAGAGGACATGGGTCCCATTCCTGGTCTGGGAAGATCCCACTGCAGAGCAAATAAGCCAGTGCCCCGTGACTACTGAGCCTGTGCTCTGGAGCCTTAGAGCCAAAACTACTGAGTCCACGTGTCACCACCACTAAAGCTGGTGCTCCGCAAATACCGAGCCAGCACTTTGGAGCCCAGGGGTCACGACTACGGAGCCCACGCACCCTAGACCCCACGCTCTGTAACAAGAAAAGCCAGTGCAATGAGAAGCCCCCACACCACAAGAAGAGTAGCCCTGCTTTCTGCAGCTGGAGAGAAGCCCGTGTGCAGCAACAAAGACCCAGCACAGCCAAAGTAAATAAATAATAAAAATAAATGTTTAAAAAACAAACAAGGAAAGAGGAGTGGATGGTGGATCTCAGGTCTGGCCGTGGCTGGGTGATCTGGGTAGCTGATCAAGACATTTGGATTCTAAGAACAACTCTCCGAGCCCGCTGCAGACAAGAGTGCTCCACAAGCAGATTCCACCCAGAAATTAGGACTGCAGATGACTCTTTGTGTTCTCAGCGGTTCTGGCCAGAAACGATTACCCACTTGGCTCATTTAAACAAGTAACAAATGCTAATTGTCCTCACAATTAGCCAAGGACTGTTACAGCGATTTGTGCCTACCAGCTCAGAATTGGGAAGAGTGGTCGGCAGGGACAGAAAAGGAGTGAAAATTCAGCCTCAATGGGTAGTCCATCCCTTCATTCTGCATTTCTTTCCTTTCCATGTGAAGTGAGGGGTGCAGGGTGTAAAAAGAGGGAGATTGGGCAAGATGAAAGAAAAGAAAGTGAAGTTGCTCAGTCATGTCTGACTCGTTGTGACCCCATGGACTGTAGCCCACCAGGCTCCTCTGTCCATGGGATTCTCCAGGCAAGAATACTGGAGTGGGTTTCCATTTTCTTTTCCAGGGGATCTTCCTGACCCAAGGACCATGGAACCCGCGTGCTGAACTGTAAATGTACAGAATCCTAGGGGACCTGTGGTCCATTTCCAATCCTTATTATCATGCTATGCCCTGGAGGGGACAGGGGAGGGGAGTAAAGGAGGAGGAGGGAGACGAGGAGGGGAGAGGCGCTCCCTACATAACACAACATTCCCCCAGTTCTGGAAGTCTCCCAAGGCCCTGCGTGGCTTCTCTGAGGGGGTAGATGAGACCCCGGGGAAGACAGCCAGCCTTGCAGAGTAAAGCTCCATCTTTGAAGACTCCAGCAGAGGGAAGAAGGAGCAGGGGTGTTAGCCGGGGGCAGTGAAGGGCTGGTTCTCACCTTCCTTCTGAAGTTGTTCACAGGAGGAACTGGAGCCCTGTCTGAGCATCACTCTTTCTATTTGCATTCTTCCGTGTTTATATCTAGCTTTATGCTTTATTTTCCCCAGATTCTCTGAGGACCTTATGCAGCTTTTGCTCAGAAAGGATAGCGCTTATTTATCCTCCACTAGGGACGGCAGGTGGACTCAAGCCCTCTGTCTTTTGGAGCGAAGTTAATAAAAAAACAAAGCAAGGAATAATAAAGCTTTAAAGGAGCTTAGGATTAATACCTACACACAACTATATATAAACTAGATTATCAACAAGAACCTACTGTATAGCACAGGGAACTCTGCTTAATATTCTGTAATGGCCTATATAGGAAAAGAGCCTGAAAAAGAATGGATATGTGTGTGTGTGTAACGGAACCGCTTTGCTAGACACCTGAAACTAACCCAATGCTGTAAACCAACGCTACTCCAATATAAAATAAAAGTAAATTTAAAAACTTTAAAAAGAAATGGTACAGAAAGAAAGAAAGGAGACTGAAGGTTGCTGCTCTGTGAAGTCTCCCTGCAGGCAAACACCCCCCCATTTACTTTTCTCCATTGCAGGTTTCCCACATTCCAACAGATCTGACTGACAAATTTATTCTGCTATCATGGTGACTGATGAAAGTTGAAATATTCATCAGCCCCAAGGCATTCATATTACAAAAATGGATACTGAAAAGTTTCCCGATTACTCTCCCCAAAGAAATTCACAGTAGCAGGCATTTTAGACAATCCAGGGATTGTTAGTGTTTCCACATCAGTAACACATGAACAATATAAATATCGAATTCGTGCATATATATTATTGATGAGTTTTATGTTTCATGTTATTTTTATCAGGAAATGTATTGGGTGAAATGCACATTTTCTGTTCATATACATCTTAAAACTTTTCGTGGGCAAATTTTTGCCACTCACATTTGTTTGAAGAATCCAGATTTCTCTGTAATTGTTTAAGGTTTTTCAGATCTTGGTTGGCAACTGAGAAACCCATTAGGGTTATCAAGAGATCCTTCCCCTGCTATCAGTGAATTCTTGAACGACACTTGAACTCTGGAGAAGACAGATGGTCTCAGTGCTAGAGTGCCTGTGTATGGTGAGGGTCCACTCTGAAAAGAAAAGACAGCAGACACACGGCCAAGGAGGAGATGAGAAATGAAAATAGCTCCTGCCATATCAGTAAACAAGAAATGCCACAGCCATCAATGATTTCTGGCCTCCAAATGTGAATGAGGGCTCCCCAAACTGCGATCCAGCGGATGCTGCCAACTCCTGCGGTGATTGCTGAGGAGCTGGGGAATGCAAGAAACCATGTGAACAAGAAAACAGGATGGGCCCCAGAAAGCTGAGGTGCTTATGAAAGGAATTAATTCAGTGAGCCCAGAGGCCTGCATCTTCCCAAACACAGAATGTTAAATTCCTTAACTTAATACCCGATCTTTGATGTTCAGGCTGTCTGCTCCCTTTGTTGCAAACTTGTATATAGCCTGACTCTCCTTCCTCTTTGGAGCAGTTTTCTCAGAGCTTCTGAAATGCTGTCGCCCGAGCTAAGGGTCCTAAACTTTCCCACCAAATTAAATCACTCTCCACTCTCAGGTTGTGACTATATGGTTTCAGTCGACAGAGGAAAAGTCAGTGGTGTGTCAGAAAATGCGTGTCATCCAAGGTTTTAGGACGGGAGTGTTATATGTTCGAATGTATGTGTTTTGCCGATGCTAACACTGTCAAATCCACAGATGCAGAAGCCCTGAACTCTGCTGGGCTTTTAATCCTAGCAATGCCCAGCAGCACAGACATTTCACAGGCTTTCTCAACACTGATTAACAGGGCTCAGACTGACCCTCTTTGGAACAGCGTTCCTACCTGGAACGGTGGCCCTCCCAGGCCATAAGCAAGGGTGAGCAAATGTGACCAGCTTATTTGGCTTCTCTCCTGGAGCAGAAGAGAAAATTCTGGAATGAGTTGTGATAAGGCAGGATAAGCATGCACCTTTTTGCAGTACCTTTTCCAGGGGGTATATCCACCACCCCCCAACTCAGGGCACTAGAATTTGACAACATTCCATTCTGATTCCCCCCTGGAAGTCAGCATTCTTAAGTCGCAGCTCCTTAGGACTTGTGAAGGTGAGAAGTCATCCTCAATTTCTTGGGAGGAATTTCGAAGACTAAAAGTCAAACAGCCTCCAACCAGCAGCATGTTCTGGAGCACCTGCCTTTTTTTTTTTTTCTGAAGGCAGCACCTCTCCTGGATCAGGGCAGAGCCCATCTGCTGTGATATCCTGGGATTTGTAAAACAACAGGTCTTGTCAAAGGATGCAGTCAGCGACAGAGCTGTTCCTTACTTTAGCTGCAATGTGGAGAAGTAAGTCTTCTTATCTGATGTACTCAGGGGAATAGCTGATGGTGAAACAAAGTTTGTTAAGGAATTACAGATACAGAATATTTTACTTTAACTTAGAAGATATAGAAATATAATTTCTTGGCCACTCTTGGTTTGAGAGCCAAGTTCTGTCCTTTGAGTGAGGCCTACTGATTGGGGTTCTGCATCATTTTTCTTGCAAAACCACATCTTTATTGCCTCGTGTAAAATTTCCAGATATGATTCTCATGGAGCAAAAACTTTAGAATACTTAGAAAGCACTGTGAGGGTCAAATCCTAGAATTGTACAATTGCCATCCACCCCCCAATTGTTCATCCTTCTCTTGGCCACACTTTTCCAAAAACATTTTAAGAGATTCATTCTTATCTAGTCTTTCCAGAATATTTGTCTTAGTTTTCATCAAAACCATAACTTTTTCTTAGGTATGCATATTTCATAAATTTCATGTAGCATTTATTTAAATTACATAATTACAGAGATGAATGTACTTGAGCTTATCAGAGGACAGCTCACTGGCTTCAGGCTACAGGTCACTTTGAACCTGAGGATCTGCAAATATTGGTTAATCCTGCAAAGGAGCGTCTGCTGTAGAAGCCAGCAAGCGAGCTGAGTCATTTAAGTCATGTCTGACTCTTTGCAACCCTATGAACTGTAGCCCCCCAGGTCCATCTGTACATGGGATTCTCCAGGCAAGAATACTGGAATGGGTTGCCATTTCCTCCTCCAAGGGATCTTCCTGCCCAAGGGATCAAACCCCTCCCTCCTGTATTACAGGCAGGTTCTTTACCCACTGAGCCATCAGAGAAGGCCTCGCTGTAGAAAATACAGTCCACTATAAGATTCTCCAGCTCCTTCCCTCCTGTGTATGTAGAATACATAAACTTCCTCAAGGCTTACCATAGGCTGCAGGAGGGCAGGTGGGTACCATAATATCAGTACTTATACTGTATTGCTCAAAAGTGACTGAGCAGGCAAGACAGTGGTCCAGTTTCACTCTTTTGCACATGGCTGTCCAGTTTTCCCAACACCACTTATTGAAGTCACTGTCCTACCCCTCACTGTGTATTCTTGGTTTCTTTGTCATCCACCATGGAACTGCTCCTTCACAGATGCTGTGATGGACGGTTTCATGAGCGAGGTATCGCCTGAGTGCTGACAGCATCCCATTGCTTTCCCAGATGCTGCTGAAGGATTTTGTTGGCCCTGGCAGGTCAGTCTCAGTAGTGTCAGATCCCAGGTATTTAAGGCAATTGTGTGGCTCCCCTCTTCCCAAACCAGTCTTCCCCTCATGACAGGTACAAGATGCTTCCCCAGAAGACAGACGGAAACCTGCCTAAGGACAGGGCCCTCCAGCTCAGCCAGCCCATCTGGCACAGCATCAAGACGGAGACTGCCTCTAATGCAGCCCGCAGCTGTGTGTGCGCATGCTCAGCCGTGTCCAACTCTTTTCCACCCCATGGACTGTAGCCCGCCAGGCTCCTCTGTCCATGGAATTTTCCAGGCAAGAATACTGGAGCCAGTTGCCCTTTCCTCCTCCAAGGATCTTCTTGACCCAGTGATTGAACCCATGCCTCCACGTCTCCTGCATTGCAGGTGGATTCTTTACCACTGAGCCACCTGGGAAGCCTGCTCCCACCCCAGCTACCTGTTAACTAATGATGAAACCGAAACAAACCCAAACTAAAAATAAACTCGTAACAGCCTGAAAACTACAGCAATGATTACCCAGTTGGTAGAGTCTGGAGGGTGGAGTTCAGTTCAAAAACTGAACTCATCAGTGGCTTGTATGCCAGAGCACAACACCATTATACTCTGCAGTCCTCATGCTTCTGATCTAGTAAAGGCTTAGATGAGAAAAAGCCTGAGTTAAACTAATGTCAGAGAAAGCGTCAAAATGTCTGGATGGGAAGGGTCATCACAAAAGTCCTATGATTGGTTTGAATTTTTAAAACAGAATGAAAGGCTAAAAAACAAACAAAAATTCTGAGAAAAATGCTTACTATAGAAAAATGGGGGTGAAATATTAAAACTCTTCATCTCTATCAAGTCCTTATAGAAAAGGATGTGAACCACAGCATTATTGAGAATAGTAAAGGTGTAGAAAAGTGAAAGGGTCAGTCAGTTGTGTCTGACTCTCTGTGACCCTATGGACAGACTGTAGCCCACCAGGCTCCTCTGTCCATGGGATTCTCCAGGCAAGAATACTGGAGTGGGTTGCCCTTCCCTTCTCCAGGAAATCTTTCCGACCCAGGCATAGAACCCAGTCTCCTGCATTGCAGGCAGATTCTTTACTCTCTGAGCCACCCAGGAAGCCCATAAAGGTGCAGAAATAATCTAAATGTCCAACGCTAAGGAAATGCTGATAGATTTTTCTACATGTATAAAATGGTATGTTGGAGTATAAAGACATATTTATCAAGAATTTTAATGACATTAAAATGCTCAGAATGGAAAATTGGAAAGGGGAAGCGTACGTATACTGCATGCCCCAGTGTATATGTACACGCTGTGCCTGTGTGTGTGTGGTATGTTTGTAGGCATGTGTGTGGCTGTGCACGCAGATGGACGTGCACTTGTGAGCCCGTGTGTGTGCACACCTGTGCTTGTGCATCTTTATCTCACCAAAGTAAAGTCTCAAGAAAACTTCCCAGAATAACTAGAGCAGTTATCCCTGAGGGATGAAGTTATAGAGTGATTTACATTTTCTTTAATTTTCTACAATAAGCATGTACTGCTGTTAAAATCAGGAAAAAACAATAAAAAGATGTTAACATTGGAAGATAACAAAAAATCTATAGTTCTCAGAGATACATGGGAAAATAACACAAAAAGGAGACATTCAAGAGATAATAAAATATTGAAAATGTTCCCCAAATAAAGAAGAGTAATACAATGCAGCTTGGTGCGCATGTTTCCTGAACTGCATTAGTGATTGTATTCATGAGAGGATCTCCGGAGCTGGGGTGAGTGCACTGAAGGTCAATCTCATTACCCCGGCGGGGAGAACAGAACCTTTCAAAACTAATTCAGCAACACAGGTCGAGAGTCTTATTAAACATATTCACAACTTCTCTTCAGAGGAATTCACTTTAAAGAAATGCTCTGAGATTCAGAAACAGATTCCTTCACCAAAATGCAAATCACATCGTTATTTATAGTAGTGGAAAACTAAGAGTGAGGTAAGTGCCCAGTAATTTCCAAAATTAATAAAGTGTTGGTGAAACAACTGAAGTCTACTCAACTGATAAATGCGATTCAGCCATAAAAAGCTGTAAGTTAAAAAAAATGTGTCTGTAGTGGTATAAGGCGCTCTTGAATGTATTAATTTGAATGATATGCATAGTTAAATACTGGCAAGTTCATTCAGGTTGATGCTCATAGAGGTGATTCTTAATGGTTTGCGATGTGCATAGAAGGACGAAAATGCAAGTGAACATTAACAGTGGTCCCTGAGTTGTCTCTGTGTTGATATCATGGTGATTTTCATCCTCTTCTCTGTGGACTTTCAATAAAATATTGTACAATAAACAGTATAATTTTGTACTTACAAGAAGAAAAAAAATGACTAATATTATCCACCTTGCCCCCCAGAAACACTCTGTTCCTTAAAAAATTAAGAACTGATTGTAAAAATTCTTTGTGAGTTTTTTTTCAGATTATGAAGAAAACTAGAGCAACTAGTCTATCTCCTATAAATCTTGATTTAACAATTGTTGACATTTTGCCATTAAAAAAGCTCTTCTTTTTGCTGAAGTATTTCAAAGTCTGATGTTATGCTATTTTTCACCCAAATATTTACTTGAGCATGCATTTTGAAAAGATGCCAAAATTTTTCTTCACTTCTGCTATCTTACCTAATAAAATAATACCATGTACACATTTAAAATCTCAAAGTTATCTCACCCTCTTGCCATAATTTCTGGCATGGTTAACCATGATACTAATATAGTTGAAGTTCCTTTTCGCTTCTCTTTAATTCTGGAGACACCTGGTAAACGTGAGATGGAAGACTGCAAGAGAATGTGTTTCTGGCATTGTTCATGGGAGCTGATGCCTCAATTCCGTCTCAGCTGTAGGCAGTTCACAAAACACTGAATTTGAAGGTCACATCTCTGTGGTGGCTCCTAGTGGGAACCCAGACCTCCAGCTGCTCAGTACAGGGATGGTTCGGCATCTGCATATAAATAAATTCAGTTCAAACGTGGTGCTCTCTGGATGGGGCAAGGAACCAGCATAGATGATGGCAGCATAGCATACAACGGGTGGGAGAGGCGAGATTTGGAGTCACGTGTTGACCCACTCTTGAGTGGGGCACAGTTCTTTTGTGGAATATTATATCCAGTGTATATTAGGAGCAGAAGTAAATTAGTGATACCCAGCCTCTCATACAGCTTAGCAATGGCATGGGAGATGTGGGCAAGAAGAAGGGAGGTCAGAGTCCTAACCTGGTAGTCGAAAACCTTTTGTATCATCCTGTTGATCTTGGGGGCTGGTGGAAATACTCTCCAATCTCTCTTCTTTCACTTTCTGCTTCCCTTTCCAATAGTCTGGAAAGGTTTAACCTATCCAGTTAGAGAATCATCTGTCAGACAAAAGATATTTGGCTACTACTAGACTGGAACCAGGGCTTCGATCCCTGTTGGGAAGATCCCCTGGAAGAGGGCATGGCAACCCACTCCCATATTCATGCCTCGGGAACCCCATGGACAGAGGAGCCTGGTGGTCTATGGTCCATAGAGTTGCAAAGAGTTTAACATGACTCAAGCGACTTAGCATGCACGCACACAAGCTGGAACCACTGAGTGTACCCCTCCCTCCCCCATACACGCTCCCCAGACTCTTGAAAAATGAACTGGACCCACTGTGTGTAGTGCCCAAAAGGGCCAGCCTACAGGCTGTGACAGATTGTCCAAGGGTTGGGACCATTCGGCCTTCCCTGAAATTAGCATCATCCTCTGGCTTATTTTCAGCTGTTGCGGACTTCCCCTAGACTGGCCAAGTCCCTAAATAGACCAGTTAGAGCCATTGGAGGGCTGATCTCTTGAGTCAGGGTGGGGCATTTCCTCCACTGACACAATAAGTTTTGCACATGTTTCCACACGCGTGGAGGAAGGCAAGCCAAGCTCATGGGATGGGGAGGCAGTTCTCTTGGCCCCAGGGGAGAGGAAGCAGCTTTTATGACCCACTGGGGAGAGAGAGGTCACCCTGCCATCTCTCACACCATCAAAGGAGGTCTAATCAGGCAGCAGGAGGTTCAGGAAGTGGCTGGATTCAATGCCAGGCACATGGAGGTGTTTGGGATTCTGAGCTGGCCAGTAGCCAGGATCCCCAGAGCAGCCTCGTGTGGAGAGATGGGCTAGTTAGAACTGTTCAGTGCCAGGCCTGTGCAAGCTCGCTCTGCAAGTAGAGCGTCTGGTTCCCACTGGAGTTTCAAAGGGGCTGAGACACCATCCTGGCTGAGAGGCCAGTACAAGACACCAGGGCAAGAGAAGGCCATGGGTGGTCCAGCCTCCACCCAAGCACAGCAGGGCTGGGTCATAGCTACCAGACCTCTCTGAGCCTAAGAGCCTGGAGGTGGTGGAGCTCTGCTCTGTCCCCTGTGCCAACTGTGATGAAAGCAAGTGCCCAGCAAGGGTAAGCCTGCCATTTCCAGAATATCTGGGTGGCCACAACCGTGCAGGCATGAGACCCTTTCCATTATTAGGGCATCGCAAGCAGCCAAGGCTGGTGACCCCCCTAGGTGCTTGTCCTACACCTGCCTCCAGTCTTGATACTAACAGGTCTGTCCCTTGTAGTAAGACAGTCATTGACCCCTCTAGAACAGTGACATAAATAAACGCACAGTTCTGGAGCCAGACCGCCCTAGTGCAAGGTCTAACTCTACTACATACTCACTGTGTATAAACTTATTATATCAGCTATCTGTGGCTGTTTGTAACATAGGAAAAAAAATGAAAGTTAGTCACACAGTCGTGTCCGACTCTTTGCGATCCCATGGACTGTATGTAGCCCGCCAGGCTCCTCTGTCCATGGAATTCTCCAGGCAAGAATACTGGTGTAACATGTATCTTCTTATTAAAACACACACACACACACACACACACACACACACACACATACACACAATACCGAAGAGTTGTTCAGAAGCAACTGGGAATACTATTTAATGCTCACATAGCACTGATTTACCAAAATATTTCTTCTCTCTAAAATATTTGCCTTTAATCACATGAACCCGCATATCACTGTTACTGTGCATTGTTTTCATGCTGAGAAGTCCAACAAGGAGAATCGGCACCGCTCTGCCCCAGGGCACCAGCTCACCGCTGAGCTGAACCCATTCCTCCACTTGCTAGGTTTGTGGTCTTTTGTTTATAAGCAATAGGAGAGCAAAACCCTCTCTGTCTGCCATAGTCAGCCAACGGACCAAGTTGAGATCGAGGTGAATGAAATGACTTACAGTGTTTAATTTTCTTCATTGCTATTCATTGGCCAACACAAATTTATTTTTTACTATATGAGAAAGGCTTACTATTTAAAGTTTTATCAGGCTGGTCTGTTAGCAAAATCTAGGAGTATGAAGTCACTTAGCTCTTAGGAGTATAATGGTGATGGTTTAGTCACTCAATCATGTCTGACTCTTTGCAACCCCATGGACTGTAGCCTACCAGGCTTCTCTGTCCATGGAATTCTCCAGGCAAGAATACTGGTGTAGGTTGCCATTTCCTTCTCCAAGGAGTATAATAAATAAGGAAAATATGCACATATGTAAATACATAAAATGAATATGGATAAATCTGCCCATTAGTACTCACATTTGAAGAATGTTGTTTGAGAGAGCAGTGTTTGCCCAAAACAATAACTCTTCAGTAGTAAGATTTAAACCACGTGTCACTGCAAAGGCAAGATGTTTTTAAGCTGAGACTTCCTGCATGCGTGTGCACGCTAAGTCACTTCAGCTGTGTCCAACTCTTTGTGACCCTATGGACTGTAGCCCACCAGGCTCCTCTGTCCATGGGGATTCTCCAGGCAAGAATACTGGGGTGGGTTGCCATGCCCTCCTCCAGGGGATCGTCCTTACCCAAAGATCGAATCCACATCTTTTGTGGCTCCTTCATTGCAGGCATATTCTTTACCACTGAGCCCCCGGGAAAGCCCAAAATCCTTTCTAGTGGCCCCAAAATAATCTCCACTGGCTGAACACTTGCAAGAAAAACCCTACACTGAGCCTGTCTCTAAGTTGGGAGCCACAATCAGTAGGTCACGAAGTCCTGGTTGTCTCTAATGAGATTCATTTAGTAAGTGGATGAAGGCACAGGGAGGAAGTTGGCCAGAGCTCAGCCATGCTGGTGGGTTCCTACTCCCTTTACTGTCAATATGGCTCCACCAGATTGAAGGCTCCTGGGGCAGAGACTCCGGCTTCCCTATTCTCAGTCCTGCGTGAGACACAGCGCCATGCTCAAGGTAGGCTCCAGAACATGTCGGAGGAGTTCATTAGTTCAGTGGGTGAAGGTCTAAGCAGATGGAATCACTGCAGACCTCCTCTGAATCCGGTCCTGCGAGCACACGTCTGCTGTTAACATGCTAACAACTCCAAGGGACTTTTCCAAGCTTCCCCAGGAATCTACATCTTACAGGGTGTCAGTATCTCCCAGTTAATGTAAGGTTTTGGTGCTATTTCTTATGTTACAGGTAGGTCTGGCAAATGGAGTTCATAGTCCAAAGAATCACAATGTCCCAGAATTCTAATGGCTTAAAGAAAGAGAGTTTTCTCTGGTGGCTCAGATGGTAAAGAATCTGCCCACAATGCGGGAAACCCAGGTTCAAACCCTGAGTCAGGAAGATCCCCTGGAGAAGGGAATGGCAACCCACTCCAGTATTCTGGCCTGGAGAATCCCCTAGACAGAGGAGCCTGGTGGGCCACAGTCCATGGGGTTGCAAAAGAGTCAGACACGACTGAGTGAGTAACACAACACCACCAAGAAAGAGAGAGTTAGGGTTAACATTCCCAAGAAATACAAGGCTCACTGCTTCATCACTCATTTCCAGACTTCCCTGCTACCTCCTTGGCTGTCCTTTAGGAACCCATGGCAAAGCTGCCTTATCTTGTCCCTAAAGGGTGATTTGCCCAGGGTTTCACCTCCCCCCTGTCCTTTGGCTCTGGGGTTCTGTATGCAACCCTTGTAAGGATACGGAGTGGCTCTGGCCACAGAGAAACTGCTCAGATTCCCTGGGTCAGCATCTGGCTGAGCCCAAGCAATCTACCCTCCCCCAGGCCACATGGCCAGAAGGCCAGCTCTCTAATCACGGCTTGGCCTCACCATCAAAGGGTCTGGACCAACCCATCTTGCGTCCTTCAAAGTCCGAAACTTGAGCATAATTAGTAGATGCTTTCCCTGTGGAAAAGGGCTGGGAATCCTGCTTTGTGCCATCACAGCCATGAGCAGGCGGGGAGTGGCTTCCTCTGCGAGGACTCCTGTGTGTGGTCCAGACGCCAGGCTGCTGCCAAAGGCACAGACCCCAGAAGCCAGCCCCAGTGTGTCGTGTTCAGCACCACTTTCCCTGTGAAGCATCCACTCCCGTGGCATCACACAGGGGCCACGGCAGACCTGGGGACAAGGCGATGAACATCCAAAATGCGATGTGGATGCTCATGGAGGTTGTCACAAAGCCCCTGAGGTGTGACTGGGCACAAAGGGCCCCAGAGATGGCTCATTGGCAGAGTGGTTCTGGAGACACATCCACCAAAAGGCAGGGCACAAGTGAGGCGAGGAGATGAATTTGAAAACCGTAGGGACTCCTAAGAGGCAAGTGGGCCCAAGGGAGGCAAGGTGGTGGCAGATAATGCCAGCTCTGGACGCAGACCTTATGGGTCCAAAATCCCCATGCACCAAGGGTGGGATTGCAGGGGCGTGTGCTAAGAACTTGGCAGGACCTCAGCCTCCTTTTCTGAGGATAGGCAGGATAGGGTCACCAGAACAGTTCCTGTCATGATGACAGAACCCATGTCATCATGGTTAACATGGATAACCCAGCAATCAGGGTTTTCCCTGATGGTTAAATAAGGGTTTTAACCATTTAAGGTTAAATGCTTAAATGAGACCATTTAACCTGAGGGTTAAATGAGACCACGTGTTGAAAGCCCCACTTAGCCAGGCCCCCAGCACAGGCTCAGGAATGCAAGTGACGTGAATCCCAAGGCCATTTGCCTACAGCCAGGCCATGGATGCCATGTGGTTTCAATCCTCAAGGGCCGTGTTTTCCAAGTGGGCTCAGAATTACTGGTGTGCTGGTTAAATGCAGACTCAGGGTTCCACCTCCGACCGGCTCAGTAGGAATCTCTGCAGTGAGACAGAAGGATACACATTCTCAAAAATCTCCCTAAAAGATTCTGATTTACACCAGCCCAATGTGTGAGAATTGATGCCTTTGAACTGTGGTGTTGGAGAAGACTCTTAAGAGTCCCTTGGACAGCAAGGAGATACAACCAGTCCATCCTGAAGGAGATCAGTCCTGAATATTCATTGGAAGGACGGATGCTGAGGCTGAAACTCCAATACTTTGGCCACCTGATGTGAAGAACTGACTCCTTTGAAAAGACTCTGATGCTGGGAAAGATTGAAGATGGGAGGAGAAGGGGACCACAGAGGATGAGATAGTTGGACGGCATCACCGACTCAATGGTCATGAGTTTGAATAAGCTCTGGGAGTTGGTGATGGACAGGGAAGCCTGGTGTGCTTCAGTCCATGGGGTCTCAAAGAGTTGGACACGACTGAGCGACTGAACTGAATGTGTGAGAACCACAGTCTAAGTCCCCAACCACACATCCAAAGTCAAGATAGAAAAACAAGCACACCAGTACATGTTCTTACACAGAAGTGGTGCAGACACGCTGGTCCCAGTGTCCCCAGGGGTGGGAGGAGGGATCGGGGCAGTAGGGAGGAGGGGCAGGTGGGAGACGGAGTCAGTGCCCCCTGAAGTAACCAGAGCTGGTCCCCTCTCCCCCCTCAACCTCATGGTCAAAATAAAACACCGTCTGAAATGTTGCTTGAAACTTACCTATAGACGACAGTAGCAAAAATTGAAATAATAAACTCAGGTTGTTTATTGTTTCCTAAGAGTTGTGCTTAGAGTCTCACTTTATCGCATTAGATGGGGCCCCTGGCTTTCTCATTCTGGTTTTGCAGAGCCTGAAGTTGTAACTGGTTCAAGAGCACCCTAGACAGCCTTTGATGAATGAAAGGGGGGTGGGGACCAATTGCTAAAAATCAAACAGCATTGCTTTATGGCTCCCAAAGCATTTTAGCCATTGCTGAGCAAGCAAAGCCTACCTAGTAAAGTTCATGGGCAACCTACCAACAGGACAGGGGGTGTGTTCCGGACATTTTCCTTCTTGTGTTGTGTGTGTGTGTGTGTGTGTGTGTGTGTGTGCTTGGTTGTGCCTGACTCTTTGTGACCCTGTGGACTGTAGCCCGCCACGCTCCTCTGTCCAGGGGATTCTCCAGGCAAGAATACTGGAGTGGATTGCCATTTCCTCCTCCAGAGGATCTTTCTGACCCACGGATCAAACCCACGTCTCCTAAATCTCCTGCAGAAACAGGTGACTTCCTCACTTAGGGAGTCTGACTGTGATGCCCCGCTCAGATGTTATTTCTTTCATGTCTTACCATAGCCCCAAAAGGGAGGTTCTACAGTCCTGCCCAATTCACAGATGAGGAAACTGAGGTGCAGAGCATGTGGAGCTAGTGAGGAATGGATGGGGACGGGGACTCAGGCTTAGCTAGGGATCCACTCACAGCCTCAGTCTCCTGCCTTCTCTGGACACCTGGTCATTGGTGGGACCACACTGCCCATCACTAGGGTGTGGTCATAAGTTTGGCATGTTTCTCTCAGGACCACAGTATCTATTCATTGTCCTCAACTTCTCAGTGACCCCAAATGGACACAGATTCAACAAGCATTCCTGAAATGAACTCCTTCGCTCTTCTTTCTGGCCTTATGCATGTCTGCATGCCCTGGGGAGCTAGGTGGTCAGGCAAGAGGAGGTCAAGTTTCTCAAGCTCTGGTCTGGGTCTGGAAGGGTCACTGGAAGACCATCAGGCTTGCCCTAGTCCCTCTGTGTTTACATGGCCTCCGGGGAAAGAGCAAGTGGTAGGTGGGGCTTGTCTAGATGCCACGCAGTGGAGTAAATGAGGGCTTTTGCTTCCCTGGCAACTTTCTGGCTAGTGACCTATGTCAGGATCTCTCCTTACATGGCCACTCTCCCATGGGGGCAGTTACTGGAAGTTACTCTGGAGATGCAGAGTAAAGTAAGGTTAGGCATCCGGGCTGTGAAGTCGGCCAGGCTGGGTTCAAATTCCAGGTCTTCTGTCGATGCTGTGTGGCCTTAGGCTGGCTCTAACCCTCTTCTTCACCCTCATCTATAAAACTATGGGAAGGTGGTAATAAAAATAAAGCCCTTTGATGTCATGAGCATAATGTGAGGTTGCAGCCAGTGCCTAGTGTATTAAGAGAGCACTCTTTAATCTTGCCTTTGTTGCTGGGGATAGAGTTAGAAGAAACTGGCTGCAAGAAGCTGTGTGATGTCATTTCTTAGAAGGAGTTCATGAAGAGGATCTCCTCAATGGAAACTACACATACCTAGAGCAGGATCCGCCCCATGTCCTCAGGCTTTCTACCTTCTTGGGGCTTAACATCGGTGTGGGCAATCTGACTGCTGAGTAAGAAATGCCAGACCTCGGATATGATTTCAGCCACCGAAGCTGCAAGCCAAGGAGATCATTAGAGGTTGACCCATCTTGGGATTCTCATGAGAGCTTTGGGAACTCAGTGGCTGGAGGTTTCCTGTGCTTCATTATTATGTTTGATGAATGGCTATTAGGAAAGCATGTTAATATGTTGGCATGTTTTTGCATGCAAAACAATTCCAACCAGGAAGCAGATGTTTGGGGGTCATTCTATTGCTTTGAAACACACCTCAGTGATTGATCTCATAATGATGGAATTGAAGTTTATGCTAAAATCGAAACAACATATGGAGACTATTCAATACGTTGAAAATGGCCTCCTTATCCTGACATGGTTAATATCTTCCTCTTTTGTGCTTGACATTCACTGCTTCCTTCTGAGATTTGAAATACACAGAACTCACAAATCAGCTTCTGTCTATAGAAACAAAATCCACTTGAATGCACATGCATTTGTTGAGAAATGAGCCTAGAAATAGATGTTTTTCCCATGTTACCAACATGACACAGAATCAAATATGCCCTTTTGGAAGAGTGACTGTAAGGCAGTCCAATCATTCCAGAGGTTCTGCGTGGACATCGATCAAGGTAAATTCACTCACAGAAGAGGACCTGCCACACTGACAGCCTCCCCCATTGTGAGCTAAGCATATGCAGGTGGTAAGGGCCAGCCAGGATGCACAAGGACCAAAGAAGTAGTGGAGGGAGTGTCCTCCCTTCCCAGAGGATCTTAAAAATGTGATTGTTTCAGTCTCCTGCATCAATCACCCAGTGTCAATCCTCGGAAATGGGTGAGAATTGGGCAACCTGGTTTTTCCCTCTGTCTCTCTCTGTCTCTATCACCTTCCCCACCTCTTTCATTCTACAGCATTTCTCTCATCTTTCAGATCCATAACTGCCCTGAGATATACAGATGACACCACCCTTATGGCAGAAAGTGAAGAAGAACTAAAGATCCTCTTGATGAAAGTGAAAGAGGAGAGTGAAAAAGTTGGCTTAAAGCTCAACATTCAGAAAACGAAGATCATGGCATCTGGTCCCATCACTTCATGGCAAATAGATGGGGAAACAGTGGAAAGAGTGAGAAACTTTATTTTGGGGGGGTCCAAAATCACTGCAGATGGTGATTGCAGCCATGAAATTAAAAGATGCTTACTCCTTGGAAGGAAAGTTATGACCAACCTAGACAGCATATTCAAAAGCAGAGACATTACTTTGCCAACAAAGGTCCATAGAGTCAAGGCTATGGTTTTTCCAGTAGTCATGTATGGATGAAAGAGTTGGACTATAAAGAAAGCTGAGTGCTGAAGAATTGATGCTTTTGAACTGTGGTGTTGTAGAAGACTCTTGAGAGCACCTTGGACTGCAAGGAGATCCAACCAGCCCATACTAAAGGAGATCAGTCCTGAATATTCATTGGAAGGACTGATGGTGAAGCTAAAGCTCCAATATTTTGGCCACCTGATGTGAAGAACTGACTCATTTGGAAAGACCCTGATTGAAAGCGGGAGGAGAAGGGGATGACAGAGATGAGATGGTGGAATGACATCACCAACTCAATGGACATGAGTTTGGGTAAACTCCGGGAGTTAGTTATGGACAGGGAGGCCTGAAGTGCTGCAGTCCATGGGGTCACAAACAGTTGGACATGACTGAGCGACTGAACTGAACTGAACTGAACGTTGCCCAGCTTCTCCCAGCCTTAGGAGCTTGTGATGGTTAATTTTATGTGTCAGTTTGACTGGGCTAGGGGATGCCCAGGTAGCTGGTAAAACATGATTTCTGGGTGTGTCTGTGAGGTTGTTTCCAGAAGAGATTA
>NW_011495036.1:554230-556083 GCF_000754665.1 Bison bison bison
CTACTTTTGCATTCCAGTCCTCTATAATGAAAAGGACATCTTTTTTGGGTGTTAGTTCTAAAAGGTCTTGTAGGTCTTCATAGAACTGTTCAACTTCAGCTTCTTCAGTGTTACTATTTGGGGCATAGGCTTGGATCACAATGACATTGAATGGCTTGCCTTGGAAATGAACAGAGATCATTCTGTCGTTTTTGAGATTGCATCCGAGTACTGCATTTCGGACTCTTTTGTTGACCATGATGGCTACTCCATTTCTTCTAAGGGATTCCTGCCCACAGTAGTAGATATAATGGTCATCTGAGTTAAATTCACCCATTCCAGTCCATTTTAGTTTGCTGATTCTTAGAATGTCAATGTTCATTTTTGCCATCTCCTGTTTGACCACTTCCAATTTGCCTTGATTCATGGGCTTAACATTCCAGGCTCCTATGCAATGTTGCTCTTTACAGCATCGGACCTTGCTTCTATCACCAGTCACATCCACAACTGGGTATTGTTTTTGCTTTGGCTCCATCCCTTCATTCTTTCTGGAGTTATTTCTCCACTGATCTCCAGTAGCATATGGGGCACCTACTGACCTGGGGAGTTCATCCTTCAGTGTCCTATCTTTTTGTCTTTTCATACTATTCATGGGGTTCTCAAGGCAAGAATACTGAAGTGGTTTGCCATTCCCTTCTCCAGTGGACCACATTCTGTCAGACCTCTCCATCATGGCCCATCTGTCTTGGGTGGCCACACACAGCATGACTTAGTTTCATTGAGTTAGACAAGGCTGCAGTCCGTGTGATCAGATTGGCTAGATTTCTGTGATTAGGGTTTCAGTGTGTCTGCCCTCTGATGTCCTCTCGCAACATCTACCATCTTACTTAGGTTTCTCTTACCTTGGACGTGGGGTGTCTCTTCATGGCTGCTCCAGCAAAGTGCAGCCGCTGCTCCTTACCTTGGATGAAGTCACCCCTCCTGATCTTGAATGGGGAGTAGCTCTTCTTCATCCTCCTGCGCCTGTGCAGCCGCCGCTCCTTGGATGTGGGGTAGCTCCTCTCAGCCACCGCTGCCCTTGGATGAGGTTGCCGCTCTTGACCTTGAACATGGAGTAGCTCCTCTCAGCCATCCTCTGCCTGCCAAGTCGCCACTCTTGGACGTGGGCTTGCACCTCTTGGCCGCTGCCCCGACCTCGGACGTTGGGTAGCTCCTCTTGGCCACTCCTGTGCCATCGAAGCCTGGCACTCTCGGTCGCCACCCCTGTCCTTGGGCATGGTGTAGCTCCTCTTGGCCGCCGTGCTTCTGAACACCAGAATGGGAAAGACCAGAGATTTCTTCAAGAAAGTTAGAGATACCAAGGGAACATTTCATGCAAAGATGGGCTCAATAAAGGACAGAAATGGTATGGATCTAACAGAAGAAGATATTAAGAAGAGTTGGCAAGAATACACAGAAGAACTGTACAAAAAAAGATCTTCATGACCCAGATAATCACAATGGGGTGATCACTCACCTAGAGCCAGACAGCCTGGAATGTGAAGTTAAGTGGGCCATGGAACAACAGACTGGTTCCAAATAGGAAAAGGAGTACGTCAAGGCTGTATATTGTCACCCTGCTTATTTAACTTATATGCAGAGGACATCATGAGAAATGCTTGACTGGAAGAAACACAAGCTGGAATCAAGATTGCCGGGAGAAATATCAATAACCTCAGATATGCAGATGACACCACCCTTATGGCAGAAAGTTAAGAGGAACTCAAAAGCCTCTTGATGAAAGTGAAAGTGGAGAGTGAAAAAGTTGGCTTAAAGCTCAACATTCAGAACGAAGATCATGGCATCTGGTGCCATCACTTCATGGGAAATAGATG
>NW_011495036.1:556183-557157 GCF_000754665.1 Bison bison bison
GTCAGTTTGACTGGGCTAGGGGATGCCCAGTTAGCCAGTAAAACATGATTTCTGTGTGTGTCAGTGAGGGTGTTTCCAGAAGAGATTAGTGTTTGAATCTGTAGACTGAGTAAAGAAGCTCTCCCCCACAATGTGGGTAGGCATCATCTTATCCCTTAAGGCCTGAATACAATTTAAAAAGTGGAGGAAAGGTGAATTCACTTTCTATTTGAGCTGAGCTCTGTGTTTTCTCCTGCCTTGGGACATAGGTGCTCCTGGTTCTCAGGCCTTCAGGCACACACTGAATCATACCATCTGCTTCCTGGCTCTCTCTTATCTATTTGTTTGACTATTATCTACCTACCTACCTTTCAAAACTCTAAACCACTATCTATCTACAAATTTGAAGAGATCTCTAGTCTTTCCCATTCTGGTGTTTCCCTCTGTTTCTTTGCATTGATTGCTGAGGAAGGCTTTCTTATCTCTTCTTGCTATTCTTTGGAACTCTACATTCAAATGGGAATATCTTTCCTTTTCTCCTTTGCTTTTCGCATCTCTTCTTTTCACAGCTATTTGTAAGGCCTCCCCAGACAGCCGTTTTTGCTTTTTTGCATTTCTTTTCCATGGGGATGGTCTTGATTCCTGTCTCCTGTACAGAGTCACGAACCTCAATCCATAGTTCATCAGGCCCTCTGTCTATCAGATATAGTCCCTTAAATCTATTTCTCACTTCCGCTATATAATCATAAGGGATTTGATTTAGGTCATACCTGAATGGTCTAGTGGTTTTCCCTACTTTCTTCAATTTCAGTCTGAATTTGGCAATAAGGAGTTCATGGTCTGAGCCACAGTCAGCTCCAAGTCTTGTTTTTGCTGACTGTATAGAGCTTCTCCATCTTTGGCTGCAAAGAATATAATCAATCTGATTTCGGTGTTGACCATCTGGTGATGTCCACGTGTAGAGTCTTCTCTTGTGTTGTTGGAAGAGGGTGTTT
>NW_011495036.1:557280-574659 GCF_000754665.1 Bison bison bison
GAGTGCCAAAGAATTGATGCTTTTGAACTTGGTGTTGGAGAAGACTCTTGAGAGTCCCTTGGACTGCAAGGAGATCCAACCAGTCCATCTTAAAGGAGACCAGTCCTGGGTGTTCATTGGAAGGACTGATGCTGAGGCGGAAACTCCAATACTTTGACCACCTCATGCAAAGAGTTGACTCACTGGAAAAGATCCTGATGCTGGGAGGGATTGGGGGCAGGAGGAGAAGGGGACGACAGAGGATGAGATGGCTGGATGGCATCACCAACTTGATGCACATGAGTTTGGGTGAACTCCGGGAGTTGGTGATCGACAGGGAGGCCTGGAGTGCTGCGATTCATGGGATCGCAAAAAGTCGGACACAACTTAGTGACTGAACTGAACTGATCTACAAATAATCTGTCAATTAATAATCGGTCCCTCTATCTATCCCTTTTTCCCACTTGCAGGATAAAAAAAGGAGAAGGGAATAGCAGAGGATGAGATAGTTAGAGATAGCATCACTGACTCAATAGGTGTGAGTTTGAGTAAACTTTGGAAGATAGTAGAAGACAGAGAAGCCTGGTGTGCTGCAGTCAATGGGGTCACAGAGAGTCCAAAATGAGTTAGTGACTGAACAACAACAACTATCTATCCCTCTATCTATCTGTCTATAATTTATCTTATTTCATCCATCTCCCATTCCTCTATCTCTCTATCTGTCTGTCTGTCTGTTTGTCTCATCCATCTCCCATTGGTTCTGTTTCTCTGGAGAACCCTGACTAATAAGTCTTTGCATCTCTTCTCCCCAAGCTTCTGCCAGCATTTTCCATCACAGTGGATCTTTGCTGGGACACTGCCCAAGATCTTGGCAGGTCCCCAAATGTACAAATGCAGGCATATCCTTTCAGGCTCCAGCATGCAAGAGGCCTGGGGTGAAGGGAAGGGCTGAGCTGCAATGAGGTAGCATCCTGGGTGGTTGGTCCAGCTCACTCAGGAGCACGTGAGGCCAGTTGGCCCTGGCTGGCCAGCCTAGTGGAGGGCCTTCCCCCAGGGCATAAATGCGGTTCCTTCTCATTCTAGCCTTGATGGTAGGTGCTCTCTCTGAGAGGTCGTGCAGTAGAAGGAGCCCTGAGCACCCTGTGCACCCTGTCACTCTGTCTGGTGTCTCATCTCATCTCCCAGCTCCTCCTTCTGAAGCCACCTGTTGGGGCTGTCCTGGGAGGGAAGGTGGAGTGGGGTTGGGGGTGCAGCCTGGGGCAGCACTGCCCACTCGCCATGTGACTTTGGACAATCAGCTTAACTTCTCTGTGTTTCCATTTCCTCACATGCAAAATGGAAGTGAGAACAGAAGTATGTAATTTACAGGGTGATTGTAGGTTACATGGAATAAGACACAAGCTACACCAGATGATGAACGTTCGAGAAATACCAGCTGCTGCAGCTCAGGGCTGAATGTTCAAGAGAACAGACCTCTTTCTCTCTCCTCTCCTGCTGGAGCACACGTCTCTTTTCCTCTGTTGAGTTCCTTCTCTTTGTGAAGCAACATGGGCAAGTTACAGAAAGTATAACTTGGGTCCAATTTCTGCAGCCTGCTAATGGGTGACTTAATCCTTTTAAATCCCAGTGTCCACAACTGAAAATGGGAATAATAGTCCTTCTCTCTCAGTTGTTGTCAGGATAGAATGAAGTAACACTCATGTTATGACTACCTACCAAGGACTTTACTTCTTATAAGACGCATCAAGTCTGACAGTATCAGATTAATATTTGGTGGATTTGGTGAAGTGGGGCTATCAATTCACTTGTTTAGGAAAAAGTAAAATTTCCCCTTTTAAGTAAAACTAGACATTTCCATGAAGCTCTTAAAAATGTTGAGAATCCCACTTATATCTCTGTAAAATTCAAGTTACATGATTTCCTCCTCTGCATCTGAAATGGTTTTGTATTTAATTTCCCTGTGATATGTTTGTAAGCTTGCAAAATTACTAGTGATGAAACTGTTTTGTTTACTACATTTTTTCCCACTAAAATGGTTTGTCATTTGAGGTTACATTAGATAAACTTCTAATGGCACCTAACAATTATTATGCCACCATTTTGATTGAAAAAGAGCCTTCTGATTTCCAGATAAATCAATTAGCAAATGTACTTTTGGAACACTGCCCTTCTGAACACTTGCCTGTTTGAAGAAGACAAATTATATTTCTTCTCAATCTTTCTAGTCAGCTGGCTGGTTTGGGGTGACCTCTCATGAGAAAATGACCAGCGATTGTCCTTCTGAATGCTATGGTAGCTTCTAGAAGATGCTACCAGAATGGAGACACTGCCTTCAGCCCTGGAGTTCCTTCAACTGCATGTCTTTGTCCTTCACAGAAACTTCTGTGCAGCTCCAGGGCTCAGCAATGATGGATGTGGGAACGTCTCCTGGTATTCACACTGAACGGTTAAACAGCAACGGAGGGAAGGAAAAATTAAGAACTTGACCAGAAATAGGGGAATCCTTACACAAAAGAAGGAAGTTGGGACACAATGCGAAATGAATGGAGTTCCAAGGAGAGGAAACAGGGGGTTATGCTGTGTTGATACATAGCCTAGAAAAGAAACAGATCTGTGTTTGCCCCTAACAGTAGAAGTGTGTGCAGCCCCCAGCCAGCTGGGGGGACAATGGGGACTGCCCTGCCCCCAGGGAGACCAGACAGTGAATGACCTGTGAACACACCGGCCCAAACAGTGTGCGTGCTCTGTTGATGGGCGAGGAGGCGGGATGCCCTGCAGGCCCAACTGAGAGCACTGGGGGGCAGCCTCCCCCAAGAACACCTCTGTGACCTGGATCTGTGACTTTCGTCACAGCAGCTGTTGGTGTTGGAGCCAGAATGACAGCAGAGCTAAGAAGTGGTCAAGCCAGGAAAGAATTCTGGGATTCTACAAAGAGGGGACAGCAGAGGATGAGATGGTTGGATGGCATCACTGACTCAATGGACATGAGTTTGAGCAAACTCCAGGAGATGGTGAAGGACAGGGAAGCCTGGTGTGCTGCAGTCCCTGGGATCACAAAGAGTCAAACACAATTTAGAGACTGAACAACGAGTGCCTACTGAGCACAGAGCTTTTGAGGAAGAGATCAGGTATAATATACGGTGTATAGAGCCCTGCTCAATGTCAGCATAGTTGTGATGGAGACCGCTGGTTGCACGCCCCTTCCATTCATTAATTTGCAGACGGCCAGGAGCAGATGGCAGAATCAGTGAAGGGCAGCTCGAAGGCTTGAGTGCCTCACCGAAACCACAAGCCACTTCCTGTGTGACAGGCGACAGAGGGGCCTGCTACACTCATGGTGACATCTCGGAGGGAGAGAGTGAATATTTGGAGAAGGGGGTGGTCGGTGGGATTTAACCTGGAAAAATGGACTAGAGGGTTTTGAGTGGAGACAAGTAGGAGAAATAGCAGAGATGAACACTTATTTTGTGGCAAACATGGCACTCGAGAGCAGTAAGAAGGGGTGGTCTTTATGGGCAAGTTATTCCAGAACAGTTGGATATTTATGTAAAATATGTTAAGATGAGACATAGGGAATTCCCTGACAGCCCAGTGGTTAGTACTCAGTGCTCGTAATGCAGAGAGCCAGGTTTGATCCAGGGATCAAACATTAAGCTCTCCAACCTTATTGGAGGTTGTCTTAGCCATTCTTGGTCCTTCAGTTATCATAGCTGAAGTTTTATAATGACCTTTCCAGTTTCTAAGAAAATTAAGAGAAAGAATACAAAAAAGGATCCTGTGTCACTCTACTTACCTGAAGGCCCCCCAAACAGGCAGAATTAAGCTATTAAGAACAGAGATAAAAAGTCTGGAAAATAACCATAAAGAAAGGTGAGGATTGACATAAAAGTCAGAAGGGCATGAGTTATCTTTAGGGAAGCAGGAGAAGCTGGTACCTGCCAGAGTTTTAGGTGGTGATGTTTTTCTTAACATCAGTGGTGGCGCAACAGTGCTCACTTTGTGAGAATTCACTGAGCTGCACATTTTTTCCGTGTTTTTTCCTCTAAATATATTTTCATTAACAATAATGCTTTTAATCTGTCTACAGTAAGTTTTAAAGTTCTGTCCCAAAGGAGGAACCGTAATAAAGTGATGGTATGATGAGATAGTTGGATGGCATCATTGACTCAATGGACACGAGTTTGAGCAAACTCTGGGGAGCTGGTGAGGGATAGGGAAGCCTGGCATGCTGCAGCCCATAGGACTGCAGAGTCAAACACAACTTAGAGTCTGAAAATCCACACTAAATAAGCTGTAAAATGGGAAGATGTTTGCAAAACAAATAACCGACAAATGATTACTGGCAGAATAAAAAGTGAACTGGGGGGACCGAAGCCTGAGCTTTCCCTATGGGGTCCTTAACAACAGTCCTGATGGGCACATGGTGACTTGCTGCTGTCTCCCACCCCACTCAGCCTCAGTACCCTCTCCCCTGCCTCAGTTTCTGTCCCTCAGAAAGAAAAGCCTGGTCTTTGATTCATCCCCACAGGAGACACTTGAGGAAAATGAATCTTCTGAAGGAGGAGGAGGAAGTGAAAGTCACTCAGTTGTGTCTGACTCTTTGCGACTCCATGGACTATACAGTCCATGGAATTCTCCAGGCCAGAATATTGGAGTGGGTAGCTTTTCCCTTCTCCAGGGGATCTTCCCAACCCAGGGATTGCACCCAGGTCTCCCACTGCAAGCAGATTCTTTACCAGCTGAGCCACCAGGGACACTCAAGAATACTGGAGTGGGTAGCGTATCCCTTTTCCAGTGGATCTTCCAGACCCAGGAATTGAAGCTGGGTCTCCTGCATTGCAGGTGGATTCTTCACCAATTGAGCTATCAGGAATCTTCTAAAAGGTCTCTCAATTACTCTTAGGTTTCAAGACAACCAGTTAAAGCATTTTTAGTGGAAGACTGAGGAAGTTAGGCAGACTTGGCTCCTGCTAAGCCACCAGCTGGCTCCCCAGCTCCACATCTTGAGTGGGCACTTCTGCTTCTAACAGTCAGTATCCACTGGGATGAAAATCTGAGCGAATGCCCACTATGGGCCCAGGAATGTGGAGCTCAGGACAGGCTCCGACTAACAGCCGTGAGCACCCGCCCTCCCAGGGTACCGGCCAGCTGCTCATCCAGGATCTGGCCCTTGTTCTCTTTAAAGTTCGCAGATATCCATCATGTTTATCATCTGCTTTCAAGGCTCCACTAGCTGGGGTGTCTCCGTCTGACCTGCAGGTCAGGGCTCCAAGAGGTGAACACATTCTTCGCTGCTTCTCTGCATAATTGGCATTCTTCCCCTGGAGCCTTGCTCTGAAGGAATAATATCATTGCCTCCAGAGGCAACCCCAGGAGAGGGCCCAACACAGCTTGATTTTTAAAATAGTTGACTCTGCATCACTTTGTCACCATAGCTGGTGCATAAAGACAAGGATTCAATCCACATAATCTTAAATGTGTTCTAAACATTCACTCTTTACTTTCTGATTAAGGCTGAGCATCTAGTTCACAGTTGTTTCAAATCTTATATCTGCGTGGTTTATGTGTAGTTCTGACTTAATAAGAGATAAGACTCTAATTTAAACAATGTAAGAAATTCACAGGTGGCAAATCATTGTTGAAATTACTTTCTCAAAACATCGACATGTCCTCTAAAAATGACTGAGCATCACCCACAATAAACACATATGATTCAATCGCCCAGTAGAATAAAAACAATGAGACCATCCTTTCCCCTCTTAAGGAAATGACTTTCCAGTTAGCCAGCGAACATTCAGCCAGTGTCCAATGCGTGCTGAAGTTCTCACTGGGATCATCAGTTTAGCGAGCCCGTTTTCTCACAGTGAAAGTGGAAACTCACTCAGTCATGTCTGACTCTTCATGATGCCACGGACTGTAGCCTGCCAGACTCCTCTGTCCATGGAATTCTCCAGACAAGAATACTGGAGTGGGTAGCTATACCCTTCTCCAGGGATCTTCCCAATCCAGGGATCAAACTGCGGTCTCCTGCCCTGCAGGCAAATTATTTATTGTCTAAGCCACTGGTGAATCCCAAGACTTGGTGTTGCGTTTCAGATAGATTTCAAATAGAGCAACTGGAAAATTTGATGGATTTATTCCTAGATATTTTACTCTTTCTGATGTGATGGTAAATGGGATTGTTTCCTTAATTTCTCTTTCTGATATAGTTCATTGTTCGTGTACAGAAATGTAGCAGATTTATGTATATTACTTTTGTATCCTGCAAGTTTACCACATTCAGTGATGAGCTCTAGTAGTTTTCTGGGGGCATCTTTGGAATTTTCGATGGATAGTATCATGTTATCTACACACAGTGATAGTTTTACTTCTTTCTTTCCAATTTGCATTCATTTTTCTTTTCAGATTACTGTGACTAAAACTTCCAGAACTATGTTGAACAAAATAGGCAAGAGTGGGCTTCCTTGTCCTATTCTTAATCTTAGAAGAAATGCTTTCAGCTTTTCATCATATAAAATAAGCTACAAGGATATGTAGTACAATGTAGGGAATATAGCCAATATTTTATAATAGCTATAAGTAGAATATAAGCTTTAAACATTGTGAATCACTATATAGAGTACACCTATAATTTATATAATACTGTACAGCAACTAATTTTAAAAAAAGAAATTAGAAACTGTGAGCCATATTGATGCAAAATTTTTCTAAGAAATAATAGAAAAGTTCCTTTCTTTTATTTACTATTTAAAAATTTTGGCCATGCTGCATGGATCCTAGCAGGATCCATGTAGGATTCTGGCTCCCTGACCAGGGATCAACCCTGTGCCCCCTGCAAGGAAAGCATGGAGTTTTAACCACTGGACCGCAGTGTGCTGGACATAATTAAACCATTCTCCACGTGTTTTAGCAAAACCATTGCCCAGCTATGTGATTTTGGGCCTGTTTTTCTTCAGAGACTTGAACTAATCCCTAAGGCATTTACAGATCTAAGATGCAGAAATTCTCTGAGGTTCTTCAACATGACTGATGATCAAGACACCCCAGGAGCTTTCAGGAAAAGATATGTTTCTGGGCTTGACAGCAACCTACTGACTTTGGCTTTCTGGGTGGAGGGTCAGGTCTCTGTGTCTATAGGATGTTCCCAGGTGCTGATGAAGGCAGAAGTGTGGATACCAGTCATTCTGCCCCAGACCACCTGACCACTAAATCCTGAACCGATTCAGATTCTGAATGGATGGATGGATATAAACAAGGCTGAGAGGAAATGTGTTAGATGGAGACAATATGCAGTTCTTTCTCTCGGCAGACAAGCTGGCCTCTGTCTGGAGGCGGAGAGGTCTGAAGCCCTCTGCTGATTCAAGTTCCTGGTAATGCTTCCTGAACAAAGATGATGGGAAATTTTTCCATCATCGCCATGTGTTTGGATAGATTCAATGCCTAGTATTTTCACAATAAGAAGGAAAAGCAGAGAAAAATAATGCCATATGAAAATAATAGCTCTAAAAACTTCTTCTCTCTGAGGAGTAGGGAAAAGGTAGGGAGGAGGGGCACATTCCAGGAAACTCTAGGAAGGAAACCAGTTTATGAAAATGTGTTGAGCAGGGGTCTTAACTGGAAGGGAGGTGCACCCCAAACCCTAGATCCTGGCCAGAGAAGTCACTGGGTGTGAACACTGCCTAAATTGCCAGCTTCCTGTCTTGTTGTTAGATTTAGATCTTATGCCAAGGGCAAGAGTGACTTCCTAGACACATCCTCTGGCATCATGTGCAGATATCAGTAGTTTGGAGAGAGAAACGTGAGACTGGCCCTCAGGTGGCTCAGTGGTAAAGAATCTGTCTGCCAACACAGGAGACTCAGGAGATGCAGGTTTGATCCCTGGGTTGGGAAGATGCCCTGGAGGAGGGAATGGCAACCTGCTCCAGTATTCTTGCCTGGGAAATCCCATGGACAGAGGAGCCTGGAGGGCTACAGTCTATGGGGTTGAAAGAGCTGGACACAACTTACGGACTAAATCACTACCACCACCCCTGCCTCCTGAGCCCAGCACTTTCTAGGAAGAAGAATTCCCTGGACCTCCTCCCCTCTTTCCATTTCTGCCCCTGACCCTAATACTGGGAAAGATTGAAGGCAGGAGGAGAAGGGGACGACAGAGGATGAGATGGTTGCATGGCATCACCGACTCGATGGACACAAATTTGAGCAAGCTCCAGGAGTTGGTGATGACAGGTGACCCTGGCGTGCTGCAGTCCATGGGGTCGTAAAAAGTCAGACGCGACTGAGCACACACAGGGTGATAAGGAACCATAGGGAGAGACTCCAATTTGTCCACAGGCAGCCAGAGGCACACCCAACACAGCGAGTTACAGAGCCTATGAATAAAGGCAGATGGAGAGTTATGTAACATGAGCCTTTGACAGGGTCTTCTGCCTCAGAGAACTAGTGCCAGCAAATGAGACAGATGGGAAATGCCCAACATCATCTATGGATTAATTAGTCGTGTACTTTGGGCCCCAGTCAAATGGAACCCTGCCGAAATGTCATAACAAAATTGTGTTAATGCAATAAAGCATTTTAAACAGTCCACCAAGCATGCTAACACAGATATGAGTGGCAAGCTTGTCCCATCCTTGTCCACTTATCCCTGGAAAGATTTAATATAGCCTCAGAATAAAAGAAAAAAGAAACTTAGTCAAAGAATCACAATGTTCAGCATGTTACAAGGAGGATAAATTTGAAGTCTCAATATAATTGGTAATTTTTGCAACTAACTGAAACCTTGTGCAAGCAACTAAGCTGTCTTCTGTTGGTGAAACCCTTTCAGGTGTGCAAGAACTCAAGTCACAGATCTCCAGATGGTCTTTGCAGTGAATGATCAAAGAGAATGCAAAAAAAAAAAAAAAAAAGCAGCAGCAGAACGTCTTTGGCAAAAAGATGTAGTTTAAGACTGATAATGTGCATTGTTACAAAATAAACATCCATAATTATTTTACCTTGATTACAAAATGTAGTCAATGAGTCTTTGGCGGAGATCTTCTGTATTATTAAAAAATAAATCCCAAAACAAGAAAAACAAAAGATAATTTTACAAAGCAGGCTATACTCTCAGATCATAAGAGTGGAGTGGGTGTGTCGATCTCTTGTATTCCATAAAGAAGAGTCAATTTATTATTTTCTTCATGACCTAGATGAGTGAATGTGTATGGGTTCAAGAGTTGCTTTGAAAGGTTTTTTTTTTTTTTTTTACTTCTGATAGAATTGAAAATGTTGTACAGATTTGTCTCCATCACTGAAGAGAGTAATGGCAAAGAAAACCCAGTACCGTAATGGTGGAGAGAAGGCAATTAAAGCTTAGAGAAACAGACCAGACAATGCTGTATGGAAAGCACCCAATAACACTAAGTCCTGAAATTTTGTAAATCAGAAGTGTTATAACAGCTCTTCTAAATCAGAGTAGACCTATGAGTGCTTTATGATAAGATCTCCACCTGATACGCTTTACTGAAACTGCCTACAACCCTCACCCATCTGACCTACCTTAGCGCCCACAGGAAATAAGACACCACTTTCCCTTTGTCTCAGGCACATCCTTTAACGAAGAAAAAGATAAGAGCTGCCTAACATAGCACACATTATGACCATTTCTGTAAGTGATGAAACAGTATTATTTATGGTTACCAAATCATTGGTTAATTTTACTATTACTTTTGGGGGATTTATAGAAGGAGACTGCTCCATTTGAAAAAGCACCTTTTGCCGTAAGCAGCCAATAAATTAGCTGAGTGGTGGAGGAGAAATTCTGCCCAGATAGCATCTAGCCAAATTCTAAAGAGCAGGTGCAAGCCAGGTGAAGACACAGGGAACAGCACTCTAGGCAGAGAGAAGAACTAAAGCCAGGGTAACAGGGAGGGAAAGAGCTTGGCATAGAGGAGGAAGAGCCTTGGAAAGCCAGAGAGACTATGGCTTTGAGCATGACTGTAGAGGAAAATAAACTGAGCTCAGAGGGCAGGCAGAAGGCAAGTCAGGTCCAGGTTTTGTGAGCTGCCTGGAAGTTTGGATTTTGTTCATGTTGTGCAGATACATAAGAAAGGTTTAAGCAGGGGAATAACTGACTCACTGGAAAAGACCCTGATGCTGGGAAAGATTGAAGGCAGGAGGAGAAGGGGACGACAGAGGATGAGATGGTTGGATGGCATCACTGACTCATTGGACATGAGTTTAAGCAAGCTCTGGGAGTTGATGATGGACAGGAAAGCCTGGCGTGCTGCAGTCCATGGGGTCACAAAGAGTCAGACACGACTGAGCAACTGAACTGAACTGTCATGATCCAATTCCGATATTTGTAGAACTCGATAAAATTAGGAGACAACATTTTAATCGGCCATGAAAAGCAATAATAGAATCAAATAGGCCAGGTAAGAAACCATTTCTGTAGGCCAGGTGTGATGAACCAAACCTCAGACCAGGATGGCAGTAACAAAAATAGATGTAGGCCAGTTTGGATATGTTTTGGAGACAAAGACAGCAGAGTTTGCTGATGGACAGGCTATGGGGAGTGAGAAAAGAGAAGTGACTGAATACAGCAGAGGGAGAGGTTTGGTGGGGTGGGAGTCAGGAGCTGGGTTTTGGCCATATTGAGTTTGAGCTTGCCTTTGGGCATCCAAGGGAGACGTCAAGTATGTGGTCAGACACGTGGATCTGGGCTTGTGGGGAGATGTGTGAGGTGGAGGTGAAACATCTGGAAGCCATTGGCTGGTGGGAGCTTTTCAAAGTCCTGGTACCAGACAAGGGCAAAGAGAGACATAAGTCCAGAACAGAACTGGATTGGAGAAGAGTTCTGAGAGTGAGTGGAGGAGGTGAGACCCAGTGTGGAGACCCAGGAGGAAGAGTCAGTGAGGGAAGAGGCGGGACCAGGAAGAAGCCTTGACAAGGGAGCTTTTCAAGGAGTGAAGTGGTTCTTCCACTGTGGACTGTGGAGGGGCCAAACTGATGACAAAGGTAAATTTACAATATCACTGCTCATTTGAATGAAGTAAAAATTGTGGTGCCGGAGAAGACTCTTGGGAGTCCCTTGGACAGCAAGGAGATCGAACCAGTCAGTCCTAAAGGAAATCAGTCCTGAATATTCACTCGAAGGACTGATGCTGAATCTGAAGCTCCAATAGTTTGGCCACCTGAGGCAAAGAACTGACTGGTTGGAAAAGATCCTGATGGTGGGAAAGGTTGAGGACAGGAGGAGAAGAGGGAGACAGAGGATGAAATGGTTGGATGGCATCAGCATCTAACTCAATGGGCATGACTTTGAGCAAACTCTCAAGAAGATGGTGAAGGACAGGGAAGCCTGATGTGCTGCAGTCCACGGGGTTACAAAGAGTTGGACATGACTAAGCAATTGAACAACAATAACAAAACTCTGTGAGGTCTATACTTTGCAGTTGAACCATAGCATGAAGTTGATATCCACCCACTTAGTCTATGAAAGAACATATTTCTACCTGTTTCCTTTATTCGTTTTACCTGCAGAGTGAGGATTTGGAAAAACAGGAAAAGCATCTCAAATTGAAAAAAATAAAGCAAAAAACTTCCTTTAAAAGTTCACTTTAAAAAGTTGGATAAGCCAAACTGTTTTGCTACCACAATTGACACTCACACACACATGCACGCACGCACACATACCCCTTTAAATAGGTGTTATCATTCCTCATATGTTCATAACATATTTCACATCTTGATAAAATCTACACTTGGTGAATTATCTACATGCAAATTTGGAAAGAGTGTTATAGAAAAAGCTGAGTAGACCCCTTGCAAACGTGTCCCCATGTCCCACGTACGAACATCACCTCTTGGTTAAAATGGCAAGTGAACAGCTGGGTGGCTGCTCCTGGATTGGCCACCAAAGCAAAACCCGCAGACCATCACATCTCCACTGCCCATTCTGTGTCGGGAGCTAAGCAAAACCCCCAGTGCGGGCTAGGACTGAGGTTTCACTGGGAGTTTTTTCTCACTGATCTGACTTTCCTTAGACAAGTGGTTAGGTCAGCAGGAATTTCTCATGTTTCCACATGAAGCAGAGCATCAGTCACAGTATTAATGTCAAATGTAAAATAACGCTGGCACTGCTGACATCCCCCTGGGCTGACCAAGCCATCGACCCTTGTCTCTGCCTGCCCTGTCTGCTTCCCATTCGCCGTCACCTGCCCAGCAGCATTGACATAAAAGTGAATCATGCTGGCTGAATATTTGAGTCCATTTACGAATATTGGATGTACCAAAATGACAAAACTGTTTCTTCCTAAATGAAATAGGAAAATGAGAAGGAGAGAAATGGCATCATTAAGAGTCAGGATAATAGAAAGGAAGACGATGATGAGCAAACTTGGGGCATTTTTCTTCTGTGGAAAATGTTCATGTCTTTTGCAAGTGTTAAAAAATATATTTGCAATGGTAAGAGCATTCACAAAGCGATTACGCTCCTGGCCATGTGAAAATCACTCTCAGGGGCTTTGCTCTGGCTGTGTGTCCACAGCCTCGAGAAAGGAGATTTGGGGCCAAACAAGAAACCAGTCCAGTTGGTAGGGGCTGTTTAATAGCACATTTCACTTCACACTGAAAAACATCTTTCCAGAATTTCATCAAGCAGAGCTAACAGTGACCACTGTGAAGATGGTATAGGTAGAACAGGGCTTCCCTGGTGGCTCAGACAGTAAAGAACCTGCCAGCAATGCAGGGGACCTGGGTTCAATCCCTGGGCTGGAAGGATGTCCTAGAGGAGGGCATGGCTCCAGTATTCTTGCCTAGAGAATCCCCATGGACAGAGGAACCTGGCGGTCTACAGCCCATGGTGTTGCAAAGAGTTAGACGTGACTGAGCAACTAGGTATAATACTTAGGTAGAACCACTCTACATACAAGAAGGGCCGTTGTGATTGTGAGGTAAGGGAGTTAGAGGGCGAGGTTCAGAAAAAGAATGAGACCAGCACTTCACAGGAACAGATCACTTTTAATGAGGCCAGAAAGGGCAGCAGTCAGGTTAGCGAGCTGCTGCCCTTACCCAAGAAAAGAGTAAGTATATATAGGCATGTATGTGGAAAGTTACTGTCTTAAGGGAGCCTGTTCTCCAAGGTTGTTTGGAGTAGTTATCTCTTAAAAGGCTGGGGCAAGGAATTTTGGAGATTGGCCAGAGGCTGGACCAGCTGGGAGCTGGGCGTAATCAACCTTAAAGTCCATTTTTCCCCCCCCTCAGTGAGTTCTTTGTTTTGCATAGAATGGAGGGGAGGACCTGGAGGGGAGTTTTAACTCCAGTCTATTTTGAGCCAGGTAATTTTCCTTCAGTGATGCCATTTATAATGATGAAAACAAAAGAAAACAATAAAATAGGAGAAAAGCTAAATAAATTGTGGCCCAGCTGTGTGTTAGAATACTACACTGACAAATGATTTTGTAAACTCTTTTCAGTGATGGAAAAACATTATACAATATGTACATTTTTTAAACAAATGAGTAAGAAAACAAGTGAATGGAAAGATGGCAGGAAATATACCAATATATCAAAATAGAAAGACCATAGACAATGTTTTTCTCTTTATCCTTTTCTGTATTTTCCAAAGCTTCAATAGTGAATATATGTTTTATAAGGTAAATCAGATCATCACCCTAGGCTGGGTTCCTCTTGCAGGTGAAAACACACTCCGAGCTCCAAAAGGTGAAGCACAAATCTCATCTCATCTGCTTTTTCTCTTCCTCTTCGAACCCTGCCCCTTCCCCACCTGCCACAGGGGACCCTGTGCTGTTTCTCCAATAACCCGAGCTCTGTCTTGCAAAGAGGCCACACACAAGCTGTTCCCTGTGCCTGGACCAGTGTTCCTGCTCCTTCCCCCACTCCTGCTCCCAGCATTTCTGGCTGGCTGCAAGTGAGAATGAAACAGCTTCTCCTCTCAAGAAGACTTGTCAGTCCAGCCGTTTTTCACATGTTGGAATGCATAGGAATCACTCTGAATGGTGGTTTAAAAAGCAGACCCTGGCCATGCCTTGCTTACCCTCAACCTCCTTCCAGAAAAGTTCTGGGCCCCCTAATATAGAAGAGCACCTGCCCTTTGCCTCCAAGGCTCCCTCACACATCACAGTCACGTTATTGTTCATTTTCTTCATCACTCTAGGCAACACATGGTGATTTGCCTGGTACACAGCAAGTGTTCAAGCCACAGCTTTTGGATGAATTACACGTGTGAAAAGTAAAGTAATAAATGTATTTTAAATTATACTTTTTAATTTTAACATAGTCTTAGGCTTACGGAGAAGTTGCAGAGAAGAACAGAGAATACTCATCTATTCCACACTCAGTATTCTCTAATATCTTATGTCAACATCTTATGTTACTATGATTTATTTACCACAGTGAATGAAGCAATGTTGATATATGACTATTAAATCAATCCCATACTTTATTCATTTTTGCTTAGTTTACCTAATCTAAGATAAAGATGTTACACTGTATGCAGTCATCAAACTGTCTTAGGCTCCTCTTGGCTGTGATGGTGTCTCAGACTTTTCTTATTCCTCGTGCCTTGTTTTTGATGACCTTGACAATTTTGAGTACTGGTCAGCCCTTTTATAGAATGTCTTTCAGCTGGAGTTTGCCTGATGTTATTCTCATTGTTGCGTGCGTGTGTGCCAAGTCGCTTCAGTCTTGTCTGATGCTTTATGACACTGTGGACTGTAGCCCACCAGCTTCTATGTCCATGGGATTCTCCAGGCAAGAATACTGGTGTGCGTTGCCATGCCCTCCTCCAGGGGATCTTCCTGACCCAGGAATTGAACCCAGGTCTCCCGCATCTCTTGCATTGGCAAGCAGGTTCTTTACCACTAGCTGTACCTGGGCAGCCCATTCTCATGGTTAGCTAGGGTTCAATATAACTGGAAGAAGGAAAATGTCCTTGCACAGTGTACCAGTCAGAATTCTGCAGAATTCTGCAGATTCAGCAGAATGCTCCTGTCTAGATACACAGTGAGATTTATTTTAAGGAATCAACTGACTTGATGGTGCGGGCCATGAGTCTGAAATCTGCAGTGTAGGTTCACAGGCTGGAGACTCAAGGAAACATGGATCTTGCACCAAGAGTCTGGAGGCAGGCTACCTTCTTTTTGGTGGGACCTTCAACCGACTGGACAAGCCTCACTCACAATATAGAGGATCATCTGCTGATTTAAATGCTGGGCTTCCCCAGTGGCTCAGACAGTAAAGAATCTGCCTGCAGTGTGGGAGACCCAGGTTTGATCCCTGGGTTGGGAAGATTTCCTGGAGAAGGGAATGGCTACCCACTCCAGTATTCTTGCCTGGAGAACTCCATACCTTGACTGTGACATCAGGATTAGCATTTGACCAAGCATCTGGCCACCAGAGCCTAACCAAGTCAACACAGAAAGTTAACAGATAGAAATGCTGAATCACATCTGATGGGATCCCCAGACACTTGGCTCCCGAACCAAGAAGCAGGGGTCGTGGGCTGGAAAGAAGCCCAGCGGTAGCAGCAGTTGCCTGGCTGTTAACCTCTGAACCCCTGAACGCCTACGGGTCTCCATCGAAACTGCTCTTTACTAATTCCAAAGCAAACAGGACATCAGCCTGCCTGCACTGCAGGGAATTCAAAGGAAATCATGTTTATAGGAAATTATTTTCCCCTGGGAAAATATCAGAATCTGAGTTGATGGGAATATAACTAGAGAATACATAGACTTAATGGGAGACACGCAAAGGTTCAGTGTGAAGCTGAAGAGTACCCTGGGGTCTGTCCTGAAAGTGGTCTTCAATTTTGTAGGAAGTGACCCTCCACACTTCTCATTTCCTGGGTGGTCCCTCAAGCTTCCACAGTTTATTGTGACCCACGCAGTCAAAGGCTTTGGCATAGTCAATAAAGCAGAAATAGATGTTTTTCTGGAACTCTCTTGCTTTTTTGATGATCCAGCAGATGTTAGCCATTTGATCTTTGGTTCCTCTGCCTTTTCTAAAACCAGCTTGAACATCTGGAAGTTCACGGTTCACATATTGCTGAAGCCTGGCTTGGAGAATTTTGAGCATCACTTTACTAGCGTGTGAGATGAGTGCAATTGTGCGGTAGTTTGAGCATTCTTTGGCATAGCCTTTCCCTCAAGCTTCTCTCCCTCTGGGGATGCTGGGTCGTGATCATTGACCAGCTTTGCATTAACTCTGAACAAGCAAGCTTTCAAATGGCTTTCACAAGCTCAGTTTCACTCTGCTTTTTACACAAGCACTTTAGGGATACTCACACACAGGTGATCCTGAATAGGGAAGGTTAACTCTGAAACATATTGTATCTGATTGTACATAAGAGCAAACCCCAGTTTGAAATGGCAAAGGCAATAAGAACATTAATCTTCCCTCCTTAAACGAAGTCCAGAGACAGAGAGGGCCAAAAGGTTCCAGCAGGGCTAGTCTCCCGGTCCAGGAGCCTACGCAAAGTCCTGACAAGCAAGTTCTGCCCAGCACGGACGCAATGACAGAGATGATGACCTACGGGATCACTGGGCTCTTCTTCAGGACAAATTCCAGCTTGATGTTTGGACCTATTGTGCCCGAGAGCACCAGTGACAGAGAGAGAGAGAGAAACCACATGAAAAGAGCCATGAGCAGAAGGCATGAGGTAGGGAATCAGACAGCGTTTAATAGGAACTAGGATGCACAGGAGGGCGGACGGGAGAGATCCCAGTAATCAACATGGAGGTGCACTCAGGGAGCAAGCAGGAGATGTGGACTCCTGGCTGGTGATTCTAACTACTTAACAATAATAACTAGGTTGTGCTGTGCTGAGTCACTTCAGTTGTGTCTGACTCTCTGCGACCCCATGGACTATAACCCGCCAGGCTCCTCCATCCATGGGATTCTCCAGGAAGGAACACTGGAGTGGGCTGCGATGCCCTCCTCCAGAGGATCTTCCCAATCCCGGGATCCAACCCAGGTCTCCTGCATTGCAGGCAGATTCTTTACTGTCTGAGCCCCCAAGGAAGCCCTGGCAAAGGTTAACTTCAAGCTTTTTCCTAAGCAGGACTTTTTAACAAGCTAGCTGTTTTTCATTGTATATGCAAAAAGAACCAGTTTTGCAGTTTCAAAGGAGAAAACAAAGTTCATTTTAACCAGTTTTCTCCATATCTAAAGAAAATCATGGCTGCTGCTGCTAAGTTGCTTGAGTCGTGTCCAACTCTGTACGACCCCATAGACAGCAGCCCACCAGGCTCCCCCATCCCTGGGATTCTCCAGGCAAGAATACTGGAGTGGGTTGCCATTTCCTTCTCCAATGCATGAGAGTGAAAAGTGAAAGTGAAGTCACTCAGTCGTGTCCAACCCTCAGCGACCCCATGGACTGCAGCCTTCCAGGCTCCTCTG
>NW_011495036.1:574759-579578 GCF_000754665.1 Bison bison bison
AATCAGTCCTGAATATTCAGTGGCAGGACTGATGCTGAAGCTGAAACTCCAATACTTCGGCCACCTGCTGTGAAGAACTGACTCATTGGAAAAGACCCTGATGCTGGGAAAGATTGAAGGAGGGAGGAGAAGGGGATGACAAAGGATGAGATGGTTGGATGGCATCACCAACTCAATGAACATGAGTTTGGGTAAACTCTGGGAGCTGGTGATGGACAGGGAGGCCTGGCATGCTGCAGTCCATGGGGTCGCAAAGTCAAACATGACTGAACGACTGAGCCGAACTGAACTGAGAAAGGGACTAGCTGATGGAGAAGGAGACAAAGCGTGTTGGGGGGTCATGCAAGGCCTCAACAGGACAAAGAAAGGAGAGAGAAAGGGCAGTGGGGTGCACTGTTAGAACTGTGGGCTGGCTCAAGGGAGAGTCAACTTAAAACTAGGTTTTTATAACTAAGAGCCAATTTTAAGTCTATATGTCAATCAGTAGTTTTTAGACCTGATTTTAGCTGGGTGAAGCCTCTACAGAGGTATTTACACTGGTTTCCTTTTTTCTCTCTACCTGTAGATGTGTTTAGATAAACAAGTTGAATATCATTAACTATGACAACCTATACTTTGCTGTCTCTGTTCCCTGAAATTAGAAGGAACCCAGTCAACACATCAGCACAAGGTCTTGATGGTAGTTGGTAGTTGGTGGTTGGTGGTTTTATCTCTAAATTGTGTCTGACTCTTTGTGACCCCATGGACTATAGCCCACAAGGCTCCTCTGTCCACGGGATTTCCCAGGTACGAATACGGGTGTGGGTTGTCGTTTTCTCTTCCAGGGCATCTTCCTGACCCAGGGTTTGAACCTGTGTCTCCTGCTTGCCTGGTGGGTTCTTTACCAGTGCGCCTCATGGTCTTGATACTAGCATACACACACATCAACAGCATACACTAGGATTTGTGGAATGGACGAGTAAGTCAATAATGTATTTTCCTAAGCTTTGGCTAGCTGTGCTTTGGATGTGATTGTTACTCGTAATGTATAAGGGTCAAGTATGTTGGGAGGGAAATATTTTTGTCATCTATGCATACAACAGTCAGGTACGCTTTTCTCAAGCTTCAACGGAGCACCACTTTCATGTGACCATGGCCAAAGCTAAAACTCATGAATGGTGATCTGACAGCCACATAGAGCTCACATATGTGAATTGCATATGTGAAAATCCCATGGACGGAGGAGCCTGGTGGGCTGCAGTCCATGGGGTCGCTGAGAGTCAGACACGACTGAACGACTTCACTTTGACTTTTCACGTTCATGCATTTTGGAGAAGGAACTGGCAACCCACTCCAGTGTTCTTGCCTAGAGAATCCCAGGGATGGGGGAGCCTGGTGGGCTGCTGTCTATGGGGTTGCACAGAGTCAGACACAACTGAAGCGACTTAGCAGGAGCAGCAGCAGCAGAGCTCCTGTTAAATCTTTGTGAATTTGAGTTTAGGAATTCTGCAACATGTAACTCTAAGCAGGTCACTGATTTTGAGTTTACCACAATGTGTAAAAATATTTTTAAGATTTGTCATTGCTTCTGTTTGTTCATTTAAAGAATCTGATGCATATTTGAACGGTTTACTTTTGCAAAATTCAGAAGTTCCAAGAAATATAAGAATGGCTGAATAGTAGAAAGAGTTTTAGAAACTGTGGATAAACACCCAGCAAAACATCGAGGAATAAAGTAAGTAGATTGTAGAGGTAAAAATGAAGTTTGATGTTGATGATATTCCAGAGATTCCCAAGGAGAGGAAAGAGTTATTGGAGTGGGAAGAGCAGTGACTGTGGGACTCATCAAAGTGTAGGGCTGGAAGATTTGATCGATGGAGATAGATGTTCTCAGTGGTACGTGCTGCCCTGCAGAGCATGAACCTGGGACCAGAAGTCAGCTTGTCAAATACTTAAAATATTATTGTGGTCAGCAGAATAATGTTCCCCCAGCAATGACCATGTTCTGATCCCTTGGTGAAGGGGAATTAAAGTTGCAGAACTAAGGTTGTTAATCAGTTGATGTTAAATAGGAAGAATATCTTGGATTCTCCAGGTGTGCCCAATATAATAATGTGTGTGTGTGTTAGTTGTTCATTTGTGTCCTACTCTTTGTGACCTTACGGACGGTAGCCCACCAGGCTCCTCCATGGAATTCTTCAGGCAAGAACACTGGAGTGGGTTGCTGCTCCCTTCTCCAGAGGATCTTTCAGACCCAGGGATCAAACCTGTGTCTCCTGCATCGCAGGTGGATTGGTTACCATCTAAGCCATCAGGGAAATCCCTGATATAATAAGGGTCCTTAAACATGGAAGAGGGAGAAAGACAGAAAGAGTAATGAAATGGGAAAAGGAACTCATCAACCCATTCTTGCTGGCTTTGAAGGAAGAAGGAGAGGCCTAGAGAAGCTGGATATGAGGTATGGACAGTCGCCCCATGAGTCTCCAGAAGGGACAGCAGCCCTGTGTTTCCCTGGTTCTGGCCCCCAGAGACTGAAGACAGACTTCTGAACCTCAGATCTTGTGAGATAATAAACTTGTGTTGTTTCTAGCTACCCCACTGGAGGTAATTTTCTGTAGCTGTGATAGAAAACCAATACAATTATACCAATCATTTTGAAGATGGTTTGCTTTGTCAGATACAGCTAATCCTTAATTTTTAGACTCTAAAGGGGATTCTAGTGAATGGTTTCAGAACCTCCTTCCCTTAAGACCTTGAATCTAGAAGGAAACTCTTTTTGGGAAATGGTTCACCTTAAAACTGAGACATGAATATGCCTGGGTCTTTCGTGGTCTTTCAACTTCCCTGGTGGCTCAGATGGTAAAAGCGTCTGCCTACAATTCAGGAGACCCAAGTTCACTCCCTGGATGGGGAAGATTGCCTGGAGAAAGAAATGGCAACCCACTCTTTTACTCTTGCCTGGAAAATCCCATGGGCGGAGAAGCCTGGTAGGCTACAGACCATGGGGCCACAAAGAGTTGGAGACGACTGAGCGACTTCACTTTATTTTCACTTCATGGTTTTCGAAGGTCTTTCCTAGGACAGGAGTCTGTTGATTCCCAGCTCATTCTTCACGCTTTGGAATCAATATAATTAGAGGGTCATGCCTTGACCCCTTAAAGGAGGCAGGTCTCCCTGTTAAGATATTTCAATTATATGCCGAACTTTGCTCAAATGATGGTCACGTCTGTCTTGCCCTGGAGTATTAACTCCTTCATGACAGGGAGTTCTTTTGTCACATTTTAAAATAATTGTCAAATGAATATTTCCAGCATCATTAATTTAACATTCTAAACAGTAAAAGGTCAAATGTGGAAAGAAGGGAGGTTGGGTGAAAGATATATGAATGGTCTTTTTATTTTTTAAAGGGCCAAAAATTTGGATAGAGCAAGTTCAGTTCTTCTTTACGTGGCTGTGTTTCACATCTGTAGAAATGGACTTCTGTGCTCAACTTGCTGACAACACTCTGTGGCTCAGACTGAGGTCACTTACTTTCAAGTCATGTTTCCACTCATGTTAATAGCTGCTGTAGATTAAGTACTAGTTTAAAGTTGAATTACATGTAAGTCTGTATTTATACAAGTGGAGTTTAAGTAAAGAATGAAATCCATGGACAGACGTTTAGCATTGCACCTCTGCTTAAAACATTTAAAACAATCAAAAGGAAGTATTGCTCCTGGGAGCCATTCCAAATCTGTGTGAAATGAGACCCCTCAAAATCAGGAAGTGGAATCCAGTCTTGATGTGGACACTACCAACGTTAAGCACCAAACACGTTAACTGACATGAATCCCAGAGTCCAGGTCCTAGATCTACTGGGAGCTGACCTCACCTTCCCTGCTGTGCCGTGCTCTGGTGCCCTGGGATGCTGGGGCCACAGGCCCTGTTATAACAGGAAGACAGGATTCCCTGTGACAGGGAAGTGGGCTCCTGGGGTGATGGGGTGGCTGGTGGTGGAAAGGACCCTGGGCACAATTGGCCTAAGTCTCACTGGTGAGGCGGGGGAGGGACAGGTGATTCCGCCTTAGATTCATGCACGAGCTGGTGGGGGAGGGCGGAGGGGGAACTTGCAGATGGGAGGGAGTTTGGGGAGCTCAAGACCTTGGCTCCAAACTCAGAGCACAGCCCAGGGGAGGTGTGGTGGGGGGTTGACCAGCTGGCCAGGAAGACTGAAATTTCCCTTGATATCAAGTGTTCTGTCAGTCCCCAGGATCCATCCCCTCAGGCCCTGACTCCCTGGGGTTGTGTTTCCAGAACTCTGCTCCTCCTCTGGAACCTTCCCTGGTTTCCTGGGCCTTTAGCTTTTCCACCTCAAGGAGAATGTGGACTAGAGGACCTGCTTGTTCCCAGGGAAGGAGAAGGTCACCCTGTGTCAGGGTCTATGGGGTCTGTTCATATCAGGCAGGAAAACTCACCTCCCAAGAAGTTTATGGCTCACTCAGTGACGTGAAAGTGAGGGTGCAGAAGCAATAAACACAGGGCGAGACCAAGATGCGGAGAGCAGGTGAGCACAGGGCCGTCTCGGCAGGACAGAGTCGTCTCCCCTCTTCACAGCCTCTCTTGCCTCACCCGCTTCTGTGGGTACCACCCAACTTCTCGCCTTTCTGGAACCTAGCAACCAGCCCACCCGCAGAACCCACTTCCTCAGGAAGTGCTGGGAGGAGCTGGTAACCCAAGGGGTGGGGAGTGGGGGGGTGGGGAGACAGAGCTTGTGCAGAGAAAGAGGGAGACACACACACCCAGCTCCGAGGTTTCTCTTAATCCGTCAGAAACCGGCCTTTTGAGGTGGCCCAATGGCACC
>NW_011495036.1:579678-580341 GCF_000754665.1 Bison bison bison
AAAGTGAAGTCACTCAGTCGTGTCCAACCCTCAGCGACCCCATGGACTGCAGCCTTCCAGGCTCCTCTGCCCATAGGATTTTCCAGGCAAGAGTACTGGAGTGGGGTGCCATTGCCTTCTCCAATCCTCTCTGGCTGGTAACCACTAATTTCTTCTCTGTGTCTGCGTGTCTGCTTCTTTTTTGTTCTATTCAACTAGTTTGTTGTAGTTTTTCGATTTTGCCTGTAAGTGACAACATACAATATTTGTTTTTCTTGAAAGTCTGACTTACTTCACTTAGCATAATGCCCTCCAGGTTCATCCGTGTTATAGCAAATGGCAAAATTTTGTTCGTTTTTGGGACTGAGTAATGGGAATGATTCTTGACTAGAATGAGCATAGATATTGAACAAACACCACAAGAACCAAAAGGATTATGAAGTCCCTTTCAATAATCCAAGACTTGATGTTTAAAATATGGCAAAGCTTGTCCGAAGAATTGATGCTTTTGAGCTGTGGTGTTGGAGAAGACTCGTGACAGTCCCTTGGACGGCAAGGAGAGCCAACAAGTCCATCCTAAAGGAAATCAGTCCTGAATATTCATTGGAAGGACTGATGATGAAGCTGAAGCTCCAATACTTTGGCCACCTGATGTGAATAACTGACTCATTTGAAAAGACCCTG
>NW_011495036.1:580441-581636 GCF_000754665.1 Bison bison bison
TCGCTAAGAGTCAGACACAACTGAGTGACTTCACTTTCACTTTTCACTTTCATGCATTGGAGAAGGAAATGGCAACCCACTCCAGTGTTCTTGCCTGGAGAATCCCAGGGACGGGGGAGCCTGGTGGGCTGCCATCTATGGGGTCGCACAGAGTCGGACACACTGAAGCGACTTAGCAGCAGCAAATGCTGCTGAAAACATGAGAAGGATAACAATTTAGAAGATGAGGTGATACATTATTAATGAATGGCAAATCTTTCTTGTCCCAGGAGGGCCTCCGTGTCTAAAAAGTCACAGAAACCAGCACAATATTGTAAAACAATTATCTTCCAATTTAAAAAAAAGAAGAAAAAACTAATGAAGAAAGCTGCTGGAAAAAAAATCACACAAGTGAAAAAGGAAGCACTTTGTTTTGCTGTGTTGTGGGAGCCCCACCACCCTCAAGGAAGCTGAGTTCTCTCTTCAGTCACGGCTGCTGTGACAGTTCAAGGCACAACGTTCCACTGGAAATGGAAGTTTCCCTTCTGATTCCCGAGAGACGGGGATACAGAGTCCAAGTTGGGACCCTCCACCCAGAAAGCCACCCGCCATCTGGGGCCCTGGGGCCAGAGAAGTGGCAGCACCTCCCCCTGTAGCCCTTCACCCTGCTCGTGGCTGCCTCCACCCATCCCCAGAACTTGGTTTCTACCACCCTGACTCTAGGAAGCAGTGGCCTTGTGGTTGCCCGAGGCCAATTTCAAAAGAGAATACCGAGAAAAAGCTTTAGAGACCAGCGTCACTCCCACCTGGGGGGAACCCAGGTCAGTGAACACCCCTCCTTAAACAGTTGAAATAAATCCAGAAGTGATCATCTCCCTCCATAACAGACTCCCCACCCAAATCTCACCCCTCCCCCTTCCCTCTCCTCTCTGGCTACTGCTGCTGCTGCTGCTAAGTCGCTTCAGTCATGTCCGAGTCTGTGCGACCCCATAAATGGCAGCCCACCAGGCTCCCCTGTTCCTGGGATTCTCCAGGCAAGAACACTGGAGTGGGTTGCCATTTCCTTCTCCAATGCATGAGAGTGAAAAGTGAAAGTGAAGTCACTCAGTCGTGTCCAACCCTCAGCGACCCCATGGACTGCAGCCTTCCAGGCTCCTCTGCCCATAGGATTTTCCAGGCAAGAGTACTGGAGGGGGGTGCCATTGCCTTCTCCAAT
>NW_011495036.1:581736-582882 GCF_000754665.1 Bison bison bison
CCATCCTAAAGGAAATCAGTCCTGAATATTCATTGGAAGGACTGATGATGAAGCTGAAGCTCCAATACTTTGGCCACCTGATGTGAATAACTGACTCATTTGAAAAGACCCTGATGCTGGGAAAGATTGAAGGTGGGAGGAGAAGGGGACGACAGAGCAGGAGACGGTTGGATGGCATCACTGACTCAATGGACATGAGTTTGAGTAAACTCTGGGAGTTGGCAATGGACAGGGAGGGCTGGCGTGCTGCGGTCCATGGGGTCGCAAAGAGTAGGACACGACTGAGCGACTGAACTGAACTGAACCTAACATTCATGGCATTAGTATAATAATTATTATTACTCAATAGACGGCCAAGCCTCCCTGCCCTGGGCTCTCTCCTAGTTCCTTTCAGTCTTCCCTATTTATCTCACTGGCTTTAGGAGGGAGGCGAGCTACTCTGCACCCCCTCAGTCAAGGGAAGGGATGGGCAGAGCCCTGTGTGATAACATCCCATGCTCCATTTGGTCTTCTGAATGCTCCCTGGGATGTCACAGGAAGAGCCTCTCACCTGCTCCACCCTCTTCCCACGGGGGATTTTGGTTTCATTTGCTTTTGTTTTCTTTTTCCTATTCTTTTCCCTCACGGTTTCTCATAGGATATTGAATATAGGTCCCTGTGCTATACAGTAGACCTTGTTATTTATCCATTCTCTAGATATTAAAGTTTCCATCTGCTCACCCCAAACTCCCAACCCTCCCCTCCTCCATCCGCCTTCCTTCACCCCTGGCAACCACAGGTCTGTTCTCTTAACTCTGTGCATCTGTTTGTCTTTTGAATATAAGTCCATTCATGGCATACTTTAGATTCCATTTAAGTGACATCATCTGGCATTTGTCTTTCTCTTTCTGACTTACTTCACTTAGTGTGATAATCTCTAGGTCCACCCATTTGCGGCAAATGTTATCATTTCATCCTTTTTAATGGCTGAGTAGTAGTCCATGGTATGTCTTGGCTATTGCGAATTGTGCTGCTATGAACACTGGGGTGCATGTGTCTTTTTGAATTCTAATTCTGTCTGGATTTATGCCCAGGAGTGGGATTGCTGGATCATATGGCAACTTTATTTTTAGTTTTCTGAGGAACCTCTGTACTGTTCTCCATGGG
>NW_011495036.1:582982-583717 GCF_000754665.1 Bison bison bison
TCTGCACAGAGTTAAATAAGCAGGGTGACAGATATACAGCCTTTGACGTACTCCTTTTCCTATTTGGAACCAGTCTGTTGTTCCATGTCCAGTTCTAACTGTTGCTTCCTGACCTGCGTACAGATTTCTCAAGAGGCAGATCAGGTGGTCTGGTATTCCCATCTCTTTCAGAATTTTCCACAGTTTCTTGTGATCCACACAGTGAAAGGCTTTGGCATAGTCAATAAAGCAGAAATAGATGTTTTTCTGGAGCTCTCTTGCTTTTTCCATGATCCAGTGGATGTTGGCAATTTGATTTCTTGTTCCTCTGCCTTTTCTAAAACCAGCTTGAACATCAGGAAGTTCACGGTTCATGTAAAAAGTACTAAAAGTTAGCTTTCATATATTGGATGAAATTTGCTTAATATAAGATGCAAACTTGATAAAGCTAGAATGAGAAAGGAAACTATATAGACTTTTTCATATAACTTTAAAAATTGCTGGAATATACATTAAGTTATATCTTTTAAAAGATAGCATTAAAATCAAAATGAATTCATATTGGAGGAACAAGAATAATTTAATATTAGGAAATTATATATATGTATACATTATATATAATATATAATATGTAATTATATGTATATAGTATGTGTGTATATATATATATGGCACCCCACTCCAGTCCTCTTGCCTGGAAAATCCCATGGACGGAGGAGCCTGGTAGGCTGCAGTCCATGGGGCCTCGAAGAGTCA
>NW_011495036.1:583817-587365 GCF_000754665.1 Bison bison bison
TTTTTTTTTTAATCAGAGCCTGAGTCTTTCTTCTCGCACTGAAAAGTCCCCAGTGCCCCTCTCCACTGCCTTTAGGGTTCATCTTCATTATTTACCGTGGTGACATACTGGCTGCCCCCCTGTGCCACTTTCTGCCTCACCAGTGAAGTTAATCTTTCTCACAGGCACAGTTAGAGATGCAGTGTTTTTAAACCATAGAACTCAGACAACAGAGCTGCATAACCTGAACTGCTCAGGAGAACGTGGGTCTGTGGTCAGGCTGCCAGCTTTATGTAAACCCTCATCTGTGGCACTCCCCATCACACCACAATGTGTGCTACATCTGTGAATCCCACAAAACTGTGCATCTTTTAGGCCTGTGTGGTGGCCGGCATAAGACACATATCCTAAAGAAGGGAATATGTATCATAATTCTTATTAAGGAAGATGCAAATTCAACTGTTGTGATGCATGTTAAAAATTCTACCACCCTTATTGATTATTTCTACCTCAGGTTGATTTTTTTTCAAGTACTCTTCAATTTTGTTTTCTTTTGGCTCATCTGCCTGTACCCATCCACAGAGATAAAGGGATGACATCTTTAGCCATCGTTGCAGAACTTTCCTGACTGTGTATTTTACAACAATGCCCTTTGCATCATTTCTTGTCCCACATGCTCTTCCAAGACCGTGTCCAGAGGTACAGTCGATTTCACCATCCTTTGAAGCCAGGGGGCTTGTGACAATTTCAGCCAAAAGAAGATGATGAGAGTGATGCTCTGTGACTTCTGGGCCCAGGTCATAGAAGGTGCAGCTGCTACCTGTCTCTCTTGGGATGTCCTTCCTTGGATCCCAGCCCTCAGACTGTGCAAAAGCTCACACCAGCCCCAGGGAGAGACTCCAGAAGGCACATAGAGAGGAACTGAATTCCTCAGCCAACAACCACCAAGACCCACCCTGAGTGAATGAGTCCTCAGGGCATTCCAGCCTCCAGACTTTCAGTTTTCCAGCTGAGACCCCAAAAGGCATGAATAGAGCCAAGCCATCTCTGTTCTAATCTTTCCTAGTTGCTGACCCATAGAACTCCTGAACACATTAGGTTATTGTTCTTTATCACTAAGTTCTGGGGTAACCTGTTTTGCAGACATATAACTAGAACACTGGTGTATAGTCAAGATGCAAAGAAATAGTGAATCTGAAAATAAAATGTGCTACCTAGTCACAGTGGTCCTTGTTCTCTTTATACTAATAAATCGTGTTTTTTGAGATAAAAAAAAATTGCTTCATTCTGTATCATCTGCCTCTTTTGCTGACACTAATGTGCTGCCTAAAAACTCATTTTTCACATTACTTAATTCTGAAAGGAGTGACTACACCAGTGAAACCCGACGACAGTGTTACTTCCTGAGCTGTGATCCAGATCCAAGCACCGCACATTCAGTTCACTGAAAACAAGCTTCCCTTCCAGAATGCCTTTGCTTCTCTCTGATAAATGCTCTACTGATGCAAAGAACCAACTCATTGGAAAAGACCCTGATGCTGGGAAAGATTGAAGGCAGGAGGAGAAGGGGACGACAGAGGATGAGATGGTTGGATGGCATCATAAACTCAATGGACGTGAGTTTGAGCAAACTCCGGGAGATAGTGAAGGACAGAGAAGCCTGGCATGCTGCAGTCCTTTGGGTTGAAAAGGAGTCAGATACGACTTAGTGACTGAACAACTGCAAGCATTGAAAAAATATTTAAGTTGACTTTTAAAATAAACATTCAATTAATGAGCCAATCTTTGGTGAATCTAATCAATACAAAGGCTTTCCTAGTAGCTCAGCTGGTAAAGAATCCGCCTGCAATGCAGGAGACCCTGGTTTGATTCCTGGGTAAGGAAGATCCGCTGGAGAAGGGATAGGCTACCCATTCCAGTCTTCTGGGGCTTCCCTGGTGGCTCAGCGGTAAAGAATCCACCTGCAATGTGGGAGACCTGGGTTCGATCCCTGGGTTGGGAAGATATCCTGGAGAAGGGAAAGGCTACCCATTCCAGTGTCTGGCCTGGAGGATTCCATGGACTGTATAGTCCATGGGGCCGCATGTGAAGGATGTATAATATGCGATTAAAACTTTCTTTAACATGGTGGCATTGAAAGTTTTAGACTTTTAAAGAAATAAAGAATTTTTTTTCCCCTTAGGACGTTAAAAAAAGTGCTCAATAAAAAGTAGAGGCTCCTCTGTCCATGGAATTCTCCAGGCAAGAACACTGAAGTGGGTAGTTCCCACTCTAGGGGATCTTCCCAATCCAAAGATTGAACCCGGGTCTCCTGCATTGCAGGCAGATTCTTTACCAGCTGAGCCACCAGGGAAGTGATAGGAAACTTCAATAGATCACAGTTATGTAAAAATGCAAAAGGTTAAAAAAGAATTATTGCCCCCAAAAGTTCCTGTCCTCGAGTTCTTTCAGTAAGTTTCTTAAGCTTTTACAGAAAATTTCCAGCTATATAAACCCATCCAGAAGATTCAGTTCAATTCAGTTCAGTTGCTCAGTCATGTCTGACTCCCTGGGACCCCATGAATCGCAGCACGCCAGGCCTCCCTGTCCATCACCAACTCCTGGAGTTCACTCAAACTCACGTCCATCGAGTCAGTGATGCCATCCAGCCATCTCATCTTCTGTCGTCCCCTTCTCCTCTTGCCCCCAATCCCTCCCAGCATCAGAGTCTTTTCCAATGAGTCAACACTTTGCATGAGGTGGCCAAAGTACTAGAATTTCAGCTTTAGCATCATTCCTTCCAAAGAAATCCCAGGGCTGATCTCCTTTAGAATGGACTGGTTGGATCTCCTTGCAGTCCAAGGGATTCTCAGGACCACAGTTCAAAAGTATCAATTCTTCAGCGCTCAGCCTTCTTCACAGTCTGACTCTCACATCCATACATGACCACAGGAAAAACCATAGCCTTGACTAGACGGACCTTTTCAATATGCTATCTAGGTTGGTCATAACTTTCCTTCCAAGGAGTAAGCGTCTTTTAATTTCATGGCTGCAGTCACCATCTGCAGTGATTTTGGAGCCCCCCAAAATAAATTCTGACACTGTTTCCACTGTTTCCCCATCTATTTCCCATGAAGTGATGGGACCAGATGCCATGATCTTAGTTTTCTGAATGTTGAGCTTTAAGCCAACTTTTTCACTCTCCTCTTTCACTTTCATGCATTGGAGAAGGAAATGGTGACCTACTCCAGTGTTCTTGCCTGGAGAATCCCAGGGACGGGGCAGCCTGGTGGGCTGCCGTCTACGGGATCGCAGAGTCGGACACGACTGAAGCGACTTAGCAGCAGCAGCAGCGTGGCACAGTAACTGTAACATAGAAACCAAAAGCACATGCATAAAGGCTTAAAAAGCATTCTTTTTTCCCTTTCCCATCATCATTATTTAAAACTGTCCTGGAAGGTCTAAACACAAATCCAGTGATTAACAACTATCAGATTTAAAAACACAAAATAATCATTGTTGGCCTATATATAATACTGTGCCCAGAAAACTTCACCAAATCAAGTGAAAACCTTTTGAATTATGAATTA
>NW_011495036.1:587465-590977 GCF_000754665.1 Bison bison bison
GGTCCATGTCCAGTTCTAACTGTTGCTTCCTGACCTGCATACAGATTTCTCAAGAGGCAGATCAGGTGGTCTGGTATTCCCATCTCTTTCAGAATTTTCCACAGTTTCTTGTGATCCACACAGTGAAAGGCTTTGGCATAGTCAATAAAGCAGAAATAGATGTTTTTCTGGAACTCTCTTGCTTTTTCCATGATCCAGTGGATGTTGGCAATTTGATCTCTGGTTCCTCTGCCTTTTCTAAAACCAGCTTAAACATCAGGAAGTTCATGGTTCACGTACTGCTGAAGCCTGGCTTGGAGAATTTTGAGCATTACTTTACTAGTGTGTGAGATGAGGATGATAGAAATATGAGCATGCTTGTGAGAAGTGAGCAAGACTCCATGAGGGGCTGGGGGAAGAGGTTATATTAACACGTATATGTGGAATCTAGAGAAATGGTACCAATGAACCTGTTTTCAGGGCAAGAATAGAGATGCCGACGTAAAGAATGGACATGTGGACACAGCAGGGAAGAGAGGGGTGAACAAACTGGGAGATCGGGATGGCCATATAAACACTACCTTATGTGAAATAGATAGCTAGTGGGAGGCTGCTGAACAGCACAGGGAACTCAGCTCAGTGCTCTGCAATCATCTAGAGGGATGGGAGCGTGGGGTGGAAGGGAAGGAATATATGTATACACAGAGCTGATGCACTTCATTGTACAACAGAAACTAACATAGCATTGTGAAGCAATTACACTCCGATTTTAAAAACTGGGTAAGAAGTGGAAGCAATAATGGGGGCACGTCCTGGAGGACAGGAGAAATGGGACCCAAGGCTCATGAGGAGGTGCTGGCAGCGGCATGGTACCCGGGAAACAGGAAGCATGTGTCTTCCCCAGTTTAGTTCAGCCACTCAGTCATGTCCAACTCTGCGACCCCATGGACTGCAGCACACCAGGCCTCCCTGTGCATCACCAACTCCCGGAGTTTACTCAGACTCATGTCCATTGAGTCAGTGATGCAATCCAACCATCTCATTGTCTGTCGTCCCCTTCTTCTCCCACCTTCAATCTTTCCCAGCATCAGGGTCTTTTCCAATGAATCAGTTCTTCGCATCAGTTGGCCAAAGTATTGGAGTTTCAGCTTCAGCATCAGTACTTCCAATGAATATTCAGGACTGATTTCCAGGATTGACTGGCTGGATCTCCTTGCAGTCCAAGGGACTCTCATGCATCTTCTCCAGCACCACTTCAGTCTTCCCCAGAGACCGAAGGAAAAGAGAAGGGTATGTAGGTGGCATTTCATGTCAGCAGCAGAAAGTGGATGGAATTCATGCTTCTTTCTCAGTTTGCCCCAAGACTCTTGGTAACCTTCAAAAATGGGGTGGGGCTGTGAAAGGGCTAGAAGGCCTGAGACTATAATCTGGAATCAGGTAAACTGGTGATGGCAGAGGATGAGAGGAGACCACGCCCATTGCAGATCCATATGAAATGGAGACCACAATTCATACTGGGCACCGTTAGCACAGCGGTGTGATTTCCAAGGAACCCCAAATGGTATAGGAGGTACACAGAGCCATTGAGTGAACTGTGCCTGGGTCCACACCCTCGTGCCCTGTAGCTAAGGCTCCTGAGCTTTGTTGGGGACTCAGGTTCTACTGTTGGTGAACCTTCTCCATCTTTGCGTCTCTCCCCGGCTCCAAGCCAGCAGGTCAAAAGAAGCATTGAATAAGAGAGGACTGATCCGAAATGCAGGCATCATTCTGGTTAAAGGAGATGAATTGCTTTTGAATCTCATGGAAATACCAAAGAAATATCAGAGTCAATAAAACTATCATCCTGGAATTCGAATAGGTATGCCATCTGTATGTCAGGAACTTCATGGTCATTCTGTATACCACTCAGGAACTCGTGGATATCGTGTGATTTCTCCTCCAAATGTTCTTTCTCTAGCTAGAAAGTGAAGGTCAGGTTCAGTTGCAGTTTCTTTAAGCATCAGGCCTGGGCATTTATGGGAAGAACCCAAATGGCCCAGTGAAAGACAGTGAAACAACAGGCCTGTCTCACTAAGGGTTTCCTCTGTTAACTCACAGGGGAGACTGTGGGCTGATTTTCTGGGATGAGCTGAGGAGGGCTGCCCTTCCACATGTTGCTCTCTGCATATCGACAGCCCAGGTGCTTGGTGGGTTCCCCTCCCAGATTTCTGAGCTGCTATTATCTCTGTTCCCTGCAAGCCCACTTCCCCTTCCTGACCCACTCCCTTTTCTCGGCGCCCCACTCTGTTAACATACCCAGATGCAAAAAATCCACTTCTTCTGCCCATCTGTGTTTTTCAAGTCTCTCCAGGCTTCACTCTTTGGTCTTAAAAAATCCTTTGCAGTCACTATAAATGTGCCTGTCTTTGGTGAAATATCATACTAATGGCTCTAGCCTGCATTGTGAAAATGGTATCCAATGCTTCCAGAATATAAAAGCATGAAAGACCAAGGGGAATCATCTCAGTAGGGATCGGGCAGCAGTGCCAAGAGGATATTTTTAAACTCTGTGTCTGGTGTTTGAGGAGCTGCCAGTCTCCTGGGATTCCTGTTGAATGCCAGTGCCACTGCTGAAGGACATCTGTGCACTCAGGTTTGGGGTCGGCAGGGCCGGGATGCTGAAGCCAGATGTTTACCCAAAGAAGGAAGCTGGTGAGCAGAGATGGAGGGAAGTGACAAAGGGATGGTGGTACCTAGCTGGATGCTGAGCCCCTCGGAGATGCTGCCGGGGTTGTGGGAACACCAAGGGGTAGGCAGGCTGCAGGATCGGCTCCCTACAGGCAGTGAGGTCTGGAGAGAGTGGGCTTTCTTGGGACAGCTGTGTCACCCCTACCCAATCCCTCTTCCTCTTCTCTCTGTAGAGAGGGGCCCTGGATGTTGGGTCCGGCCATGGCAGTCACCTTGGGCTGCCTCTCAAGTCCCCTGAGTCACATCCAATGAGTACAGGAGGTAAGGAGTTACCCACCCCTGCGCCCCCCAAAGAAGAGTTAGCTGTCCCACACCAGGATGGGAAGATGGGCACCAAGTGAACTGACCAAAGCCTCTGATGTCCCTCAGCAGGGAAGCTACCCACAGTAGATTCCACCCTCTCCCTCTGTCCCTTGACTTACTTCATTTTTCTTTATTTAACACTCTCTGAGAGTCTAACACACATTTATTTCTTTGATTTGTGACCTGTCTCCTCCTATCAGAATCTGAGTTCCACAAGGGCAAGGATTTGCTTTTTGATCATAATTTGAGTCCTCTGCACCCCCCACGCATGTATTGCTGCTGCTGCTGCTAAGTTGCTTCAGTCGTGTCCGCCTCTGTGCGACCCCATAGACGGCAGCTCATCAGGCTCCCCAATCCCTGGGATTCTCCAGGCAAGAACACTGGAGTGGGTTGCCATTTCCTTCTCCAATGCATGAAAGTGAAAAGTGAAAGTGAAGTCGCTCAGTTGTGTCCGACTCTTAGCGACCCCATGGACTGCAGCCTACCAGGCTCCTCCGCCCATG
>NW_011495036.1:591077-592942 GCF_000754665.1 Bison bison bison
AGGAGACAGGGGTTAGATCCCTGATCCGGAAAGATCCCACATGCCAGAGAGAAGATAAGCCCATCAGCCCATGTGCCATCAAACTACTGAGGCCAGGAGCCATGACTCCTGAGTCCACGTGCGGCAAGGACTGAAGCCCGTGCGCCCTGGAGCCCACGCTTCACGAGAGAAGCCACCACAGTGAGAAGCCCACTCACCTCAACTAGAGAAAAAGCCAGTGCAGCAATAAAGACCCAGCACAGCCAAAAACAAACAAATGAGAAATAGTTTAAAAATTTAAGCTTGATAAAATCAGATTAATTTATCTTAAAAAATTTTTTTAAAAAGTGGTCCAAATAGTTCTTTTAGAACAATGCAAAAAAATGCTACTAAATTCTAAATGTAATAAAAATTGAAAAAAATCATGTTTCTCACACAAAAGAAGGCAGGTCAACAGAACTAAAGACATAAACCTGAACTAGGCCAAATACATGTAAGAACTTATTATCTCATTAAAAAAAAAAAAGGAAATCCACCAGAAATCAATGGGCAAAGACTAGATTATTCTATATATAGAGTGTGGAAATTGAAATTTGGGGGGAAAAATTAATCTTCAATTCATACCATAGAAAAAATAAATCCTAAATGTAATTTTGAAACATGAAAACCACAGAAAACTAGAAAAAACATTCTAGCTTAAATTTAAAAGTCCAAATATTTAATTAAACATTTACAACAAAAATTTTCTCTGCATCAGTAACCGAAAGTGAGGAAATACTGGTAACAAATATGAAAGACAAGAGGTTAATATCACTAATTAATAAAGAATAAGTGTGAGCTGCGTAAGAATAGTCCAATATACTTAATCAGTGGGCAAACAGCCTTGACGGCTAATGCGACGATGAACTGGCCCAGTTTTCTGGAGAGAAAGCTAACAGTTGGTATCCAAAGCATCAAACAAAGTCACACCTTTGGATCCAGTAATTCCATTCTGGAATTGTATCCTAAAGAAAGCTGAAACAAGAACAGAGACTTGTGTACCCACGTTTTGGATCTCCACATGATTTATAATGTGGAAACAGCAACCAAACTAAGTGCCTTCCAAGGGAATATTTAAGAGTGAGGCATCCAGTAGAAGGAATAATTTTTAAACGTCATTGGATACTTTATCTGAAGAATTTTGGTAAAAATCCTCATGATACAATTTTAAGTAAAACAAGATACAGAACTTTGTATCGGTGGGATTATGGGAACCCGTGGAAATGGCCTGGTAGGCCTACAGGTGCTGGGCCCTAAAGCGATGGCAGAAATGTGTGCATTTGTTTCCTTCTCCTTTACGTTTCTACTGTCAAAGTTTTCAAAAGTACGTATGTGCATTTCAGTTCAGTTCAGTGGCTCAGTCGTGTCTGACTCTTTGTGACTCCATGGACTGCAGCACACGAGGCCTCCCTGTCCATCACCAACTCCTGGAATTCACTCAAACTCATGTCGGTGATGCCATCCAGCCATCTCATCCTCTGTCGTCCCCTTCTCCTCCTGCCCCCAATCCCTTCCAGCATCAGAGTCTTTTCCAATGAACCAACTCTACGCATGAGGTGGCCAAAGTATTAGAGTTTCAGCTTCAGCATCAGTCCTTCCAAAGAACACCCAGGACTGATCTCCTTTAGGATGGACTGGGTGGATCTCCTTGCAGTCCAAGGGACTCTCAAGAGTCTTCTCCAACACCACAGTTCAAAAGCATCAATTCTTCAGCGCTAAGCTTTCTTCACAGTCCAACTCTCACATCCATACATGACCACAGGAAAAACCATAGCCTTGACTAGACGGAACTTTGTTGCCAAAGTAATATCTCTGCTTTTCAGTATGCTATCTAGGCTGGTCATAAG
>NW_011495036.1:593042-603954 GCF_000754665.1 Bison bison bison
TCATCAGGCTCCCCAATCCCTGGGATTCTCCAGGCAAGAACACTGGAGTGGGTTGCCATTTCCTTCTCCAATGCATGAAAGTGAAAAGTGAAAGTGAAGTCGCTCAGTTGTGTCCGACTCTTAGCGACCCCATAGACTGCAGCCTACCAGGCTCCTCCGCCCATGGGATTTTCCAGGCAAGAGTACTGAAGTGGGGTGTCATTGCCTTCTCCCCTGGCATGTATTAGGTGCTCAATAAATATTTGTGGTAGAAAAAGGGGAGGGGTGGAGGGAAGGAGGACTTCTCCTTCCAAATGAAAACAGCTAAAAGACCATTGCTGTATCATCTCCATTGGGCACCATCGTGGCTCTGACCAGCTCCATCTCCCACTGCAGGCCTTGCTCAGGAGATTTGTCCTCTGCTCTCTGCTCATCTGGGTGATGCCCTGGTTGAGGTCCCTTCTGAACAGTGGGACTAAGAACATCCCAGCTGAGGGAAAACAACCCCAGAGCTGCAAGAAGCAAAGTGTCTTAGGATCCTGGAGCAGAGTTGTGGGGAGAGCCGTCCCTCTATTTTTAATTCTCTGGGCACGTCTCGTCCGACAGGCTCAGGAAAGGACCCCAGCCATGCAGCTCTGTCCTTGCCACAGCTCCAGGCTGTCCTTTTGGGTCAGGCTCTTCTCTCCTGCGCCCTGAGCGTCTCCCACCCCTAGGACAGAGCCTCTAGTCTGGACCACTTGCTCCGCCCCTCAGGACCTTCCCTCCTCCCTACACGGGTGGAAGGGGTGGTGTTCTTTGGATGTGTGTTGGCTCTTTGTGTGTTGAAGAAGCTGGGACAAAAGACCCCCATCTCCATGCAGAAAGCCTTACACTCATCTTCCTAACTGAAGGGGCAGGGGGCGGAGATTGAGGGGATAGTGAGGGAGTTGTTTCTCATACTCCATCCCTTCAAATGCAAGTATCCAAACCCAAGCAGCTACCCCTTTGGGGTTCTCTTTAGGACAATGAGAAGTTTCTCCCACTCCTGGCATCCCTCCACCTTTGGAGAATCGAGGCTCTCCTGAAGCCAGATTCCTGCGGCCTGAATGGGGCTTGCTCTGTTACTGTGTGTGCGTGTCCACAGCAAGTGGGCACCTGCGATTCTGGGATGCCTGCCATCTGGAATCGTGTGACTTCCTCACTGTGCGCCTATTTCTGGACTCAGAGGGGAACTGGATCAGAAGCAGGCATCCTCTGCCACATCCCCCAGCTGTCCGGCAGACGCAGGTCAGATGCCCCGCTCCTGCTCAGCTGGTTCCCTTGGCCACTGGGAGCCGGGAAGGCATGGGATTCAGCCCCGCTTCCTGCTCAACAGCCTTAAGCGGTCAGACACTTGGGCCAGGCACAGAGAACGTCCTGGAAGGCAGCCTCACCCCTCTCCCCTCCTCTGTGTGTTCTCTGTCTTGGGCTGGCATCTCTCCTGGCAGCTCAGCGGCTGCAGTGAGTCTGGAGCTTCCACTTGTCACCAGACCACTCGGTGTGGAAGTCACTGGGAGCCCTCAGGGGCCACAGGGAGCTTATCCTAGTGGCCAAGGCCACCAACTCTCATGTCTCTGTGACTCCCACCTGGCTGCAAGCTTCTCCCTGGACAGCAGGTGGGGGAGAAGCCTGGAGGGGTCTCCTGGAGATGGAGACCAGAAGCCCTTTCTCGCGTGCACTTGGGAAAGATTTGTCTCTTACATCACTTTTATGTATTTTATTCTAATGAGGAGCGGAAAAGTAAAATTTAAAACAACACTGTGAGGAGCAAGAAGCTCTAAATTTAGATCTGACCAGGTGTTACCTCCTAAGGCTGATTTAGGAATGAGAGGAAAATGGACTGCGGGCTGCCCTGCAGACAGCAGTGTCTGCCAAGAGGTGGGGAGGGCAGGGAGGAGTCAGAGGAGGCGGGATGGTATTGAAATAAAGCCCTGGGGAGAAAGCCCACCCCAAGCCGTGATGTGGGAAACGTGAGCTCCTTTGCTTCACACATAAAACACACCTGTGGAAGCACAACATTTCTAACAATAAATATTTAAGAGAGAGTACATTTCCACTCTGTTTTTCAGAATCTTGTTTTTCTATGATAATACAATATTTCCAAGGAAGGCACTGATTTGGAGGGATTAGTTCAAAAATATCAAATTTCTTGTATTTATAATTTGTTTCTGAGAGTAATTGTAAGAAATGGTGCTATGTTTTGAACAATTCAAGATTTAAACACAAAGAAAATTTAATGAAATTAGAGAGGATAGGAAGTTACACAAGGGTCTGAAGTGTTTCCATGAAACCAACCTTTTTTAGTTGAATACCCTTTTGTTAAACAGGTGCTATTACTCTTGAGAGGAAATCACTGGGTAGAAATAAGCAAATGTGCAGACCCTGTATATATATATATAAAGGAACCAATAATATATAATATATAATACATATTATATATATTATATACATTTATATACATTATATAAAATATATTTTTTTGTATAATAAAAATTTGAAATTTTTATTTCAATATGTCAATTCAAGTGTCAATAATGAAAGACACTTGCTCCTTGGAGGAAAAGCTATGACAAACTTTGACAGCATATTAATAAACAGAGACATCACTTTGCTGACAAAAGTTCATATAGTCAAAGCTATGGTTTTTTCAGTAGGCATGTACAGATATGGGAGTTGGACCATTAAAGAAGGCTGAGCACTGAAGAATTGATGCTTTTGAACTGTGGTACTGGAGAAGACTCTTGAGAGTCCCTTGGACTGCGAGGAGACCAAACCAGTTGATCCTAAAGGAAATCAACCCTGAATATTCATTGGAAGGACTGGTGCTAAAGTTGAAGCTTCAATACTTTGGCCACCTGATGCACAGAGCTGACTCATTGGAAAAGACCTTGATGCTGGGAAAGATTGAGGGCAAGAGGAGAAAGGGCCAACAGAGGATGAGAAGCTTGGATGGCATCACTGACTCAATGGGCATGAGTCTTAGCATTATCTGGAAGATAGTGAAGGGCAGGGAAGTCTGGCATGCTACAGTTCATGGGGTCGGAAAGAGTCAGACATGACTTAGCAGCTGAACAACTATATATATATATATATCTCAATAATATATTTTATGGTATGTGTATTATGGTATATATATTATTATACATATAGTATATATTATGAAATATTTTGGTATATAATATGTTTGGTATATAATGGATATGTATCATGACTATGTATAATGGATATATACCATGGTATATATGGTACACCTTATACATACATATATATATATATACAATGGTACATAGATTATGGTGCATGCATATGTAAAACACAGCCCAATACACAATCAAGAAGATAATCACTGAGTAGAGAAAAGCCATAAACACTGATATATAAATATTATATATATAAAAAAATAATCTAAACCTAATCCAAAGAAAAATGATAAACTGGAAAAGTATATTTAGCACACATACCCAACAAAAAGTTAATATGACTACAAAGAGCTACCTCAAATTGATAACAAAAGGACAGTTAAATAGAAACCTGGTCAAGAGCAAAACTGTTGACTCTTCACTTAATATGGTGACTGCTTCATAAAAGGGTAACCATTCAGAAACGTCGCCTTCATGGAGACACTTCAACCCTTGTTGGTAGCATGAGGGGCCTGGCCTGCTACACGGAGGAGACCCTGATGGGAGTGGGGACTGTGAATGATGGAAGACGGAAGCTGTCAGAGACTGGGCAGCGGGATCTGGGCTGAGTTCCCTGCTCTGCCAGGGGTTGCAGCATAAGAGAAATATTTCCACCAGTAAAGTCACACTGGGATCAGGTACCTTTTGGGAGAATGTGGCTGTGCACAAAACAAGTGTATATTCTGGAGCAATAGTATTGATAGAAGGAAGCAGACATCTCTGTTCTTACTCCCCCACCTTAGGCAATAAGATTCTCTGTCTCTTCTTCTCCTCATTTTCTGAGCCTCAGCTGTACTGTAGCTCTGTGCCCACCTCCGACTTGCTCTCCACCATCGGCATGGTTGGACGGCCAGGGGACATGTGGCTACAGTCACCAGGGGGCCTTAGTGACCACGTGACACGGTGGGGCCAGCAAGACCACCCCAAGGTGGTGGATGGTACCTGTCTTCACTGACACTGGCAGACAGCTATTGCTCAGTTGACAGGTAAATGGCAATGCCATTAAGCCCACAGAAGTGTCTCGCTTAATTCCCAGTGAAATCAATCCTGACATTACAATCTAGAGAATCACAATTTTCTCGCACTCACTCTCTCAGGCAGCCATCCTCCAGCTGCACAAGCCAGAGACTCAGAATTCATTCTTGACACCACCCTCAGAGGTAGGATGACCACATAATTCATTGTTCAAACCAAGTCGCTTAGGGGAGTAAAGGGAGGAGCCACTCAAAGTGATGATGATGAGCAGGCATAACCCAGGACTGTCCCAGTGAATCGAAACCTTCATCCACCCAACTCAGAACCAACCCACCACCTGATTCTGTCAACTCATAAATATCTCTCAAATCTGTCCTCTTCCTCCACCCAAATCACCTTGATTCCAATTACCTTCTTCTCTTCTCTGGAATTCCCTGGTGGCTCAGATGGTAAAGAATCCGCCTGAAATGTAGGAGACCTAGGTTCGATTCCTGGGTTAGGAAGATCCCCTGGAGAAGGGAATAGCTACCCATTCCAGTATTCTTGCTTGGAGAATTCCATGGACAGAGGAGCCTGGCAGATTACAGTTCATGGGGTCACAAAGAGTCAGATACGACTGAGTGACTTTCAGTTCTCTAGGCTGAGGTCCATTCACAAGCATACTGGTTTCCAGCTAGATGGTCATTTCACACAGTCCCTGATGTGATGGAAAAGGCTACCTGATTACTGAGTACACATGTAACACTGTGTGATTTAAAATTCCGCTTATCTAGAGCTCCAATTTGGTTTCCACTAACAATATGTGCTCTCACATGTCTATTACATTTCTGTTTCCACCGAGCTTCCAGTTTGAATTTGATATTTATCACTCCCCACCCCACCTCACCCCCACCCCCAACCAAATTTGCTGTTTATTTCCATAGCTCTGGGGGATTCTTTGAATTCAATAACTCCTACTTCATGTTTCATTCTTTGAAAAACAAATTCTAGATTTCACTGAAAATTTGTTTTTTTCTTCCAGATAATCTTTTTAAGGGGAAAGCTAGCAAGAAGCAGAGGAGCTATGAATTACCAACATTTTTCCATTTTTATTTAGGAAATGTTACATAGAAATATCAGTGTTGCAACAGATTGAAACAAACTACAGTATTACTTAATGAAGGTTAACAATAAAAGACATTGTTACCAGAAATCTGCATAATATCTAAGAGAAATAACAACTATGTTATACCTTAGAAGCATATATTTTGACATTAGCATCATTTTATAGAGCAAGTTAGACACATGCTCCTGTGGTTAAAGGATGCACCAAACACATTCTCAACATTTAGGGTGGGGAGGGATGGAATTCAACAAAAACACGTACCTAAGTAATGCGTGATAGTGACTCCTAGGTAAAATATGCTGTTGTCAAAATTTGTTTCAGAATAACTTAAATGCTTTAGCGAGGAAAGTTTTGAAGCATTATTTCTTAACATACTGTCTTCAACCTAGCTATGGAAGAAAACCACACATCCACAGGGGTGTTTCCCCTCCTGAGGGGCAGAAGTTATTCCCATCCTAAGCTTTGTGATGCTGCTGTGGACCCCTAGATACAGCTTGGGCCGGGGGGCAGGAACCCCAAAACAGACAAAGGTGGCAAAAAGCAGAAAAACTGTTAGTAACTCCAGGTCCCTGGTCATCTTTTGATGTTGCTACTTATCTCCTGCCCAGATGTTGTGGCCGTTAATATATACAGGTCAAAGCAATGAACATTTTCAGCTTCATCATCAAAAACAAGACCCACCAAAGGTGGATCAAAAAACAAATCTCATGGATGACAACCGTAGCAGGCTGAAGAGTGGCCCCTGGAGACATCAGGTCCTAGTCCCTGTCAGCTGTGACTGCGACTTTATTGGGAGAGTCAGCTAAGGATTTTGAGATGGTCATGGAATATCCAGGTGGGCCTTAAGCATAATCATTAGACTCCCAACAAGAAAGAGACAGGCATACACACTGAGAAAACCAGAAGGGAAAGAGACACGTGTACCCCAATGTTCATCGCAGCACTGTTTATAATAGCCAGGACATGGAAGCAACCTAGATGTCCATCAGCAGATGAATGGATAAGAAAGCTATGGTACATATACACAATGGAGTATTACTCAGCCATTAAAAATAATGCCTTTGAATCAGTTCTAATGAGGTGGAGGAAACTGGAGCCTCTTATACAGAGTGAAGTAAGTCAGAAAGAAAAACACCAATACAGTATACTAACGCATATATATGGAGTTTAGAAAGATGGTAACAATAACCCTGCGTACGAGACAGCAAAAGAGACCCTGATGTATAGAACAGTCTTATGGACTCTGTGGGAGAGGGAGAGGGTGGGATGATTTGGGAGAATGGCATTGAAACATGTATAATATCATGTATGAAACGAGATGCCAGTCCAGGTTCAATGCACGATACTGGATGCTTGGGGCTAGTGCACTGGGACAACCCAGAGGGATGGTATGGGGAGGGAGGAGGGAGGAGGGTTCCGGATGGGGAACACATGTATACCTGTGGCGGATTCATTTTGAGATTTGGCAAAACTAATACAATTTTGTAAAGTTTAAAAACAGAATAAAATTTAAAATTAAAAAAAAAAAAAGAAAGAAACAGGGAGGTTTTCCTCACATGGACGAGGAGAAGGCCGTGCGAGACAGAAGCAGTGACGTGGCCACAAGCCAAGCAACGCTGGCAGCATTGGGAGCTGAAGGGGCTGAGACACAGATTCTACCCTAGAGCTCTAGGAGGGAGCACAGCACCATCAGCCCTCTGATTTCCCCCCAGTGAAACTGACTTTGGACTTCTGAGCTCCAGAATGTGAGAGAATGCATTTCTGTGGTTCTAAGCCACCAAATCTGTGGCATATTTGTTTAAAAAGCCACAGGAAAGAAATCTAACTGACTGTTTCAAACAGCCTTCTAGGGTCTCAAGCAAAGCAAATTCTTTCTGGTTACTAAGAAGGCAGCTCATGGGGTGTTTACAAGAGCCCCAAGAATCAGGCGTATTAAGAAGGCAGATCTAAGCATCTGGACAGAGGGCCAGTGATGTACTGTTACAAGCGCAGTGGAATGACAGAACTCTAGCAGCAGGTTTTCTCCTCATCAGATATGCTCTAGGCGCTAGGGACTGTGCACTCCTTACCCACCTTTCAACCTTCACCAAAACCTAGGACAACCTAGCTAAGCACTCATCTAAGGTAACATAGTTAGTGGCTAGGTCTCTGATTCTTACTGAGTTACATCTTTTTCCATTGCATCAACCTGGCTTCTTTTAGAAGTGCAAATAAGACCTGTTTAACACTGAACTTTGAGACTCAGAGAACAGTGAGCCAAGATTTCTTGGAATTTCCTAAAGCCCAGTTCTCCATATTAAGATGTCCCCAAACCACAGAAGATAACTCTGAGCTGAGCAATGAGCACCGCATGAGTCATGCATTCAATGTCTTATGACGTTTGCCTTCTTGCAGGTCAGGGCTCCGAGAGCACCCCGGAGAAGGTCTGGGCAGAACCTCTGACGTCCAGCTTCATCTCTAATTCAGTCCTTTACCTGCATGTGCTTTCTGTTTTCTCCATCTCCCTCTTCTGTCAACAATCATAAAATACACTGTTCTAGAAAAGCCAACTACTACACGAAAGGCTGATTTTGAAGGTTTGTATTCGGATGTATCAGCTTCAAGCTGATAATATCACAAAAATTGGAAGAGTGTATATATATATATATGTGTACATATAGCTGTTCACTTTGTTGTACAGCAGAAACACAGCACTGTAAAACAATTGTATTCCAATTAAAAAAAAAAACAAAAACAGCGAGGTCCCCCAGCTCACATTCCTGGTCCCACCCCCGTGCGAGTCATCAGCCCAGGGTGTCTGAATCACCCCACCAATGGTTTATGCCACTTCACCACTGCAAACTAAACAAATTCTTTCCACGTTAGGCGGAGGGTTAAAAAAAGACGTTGTGCTCCCGAGGCAAGACAGACAATTTTGAAATGAGCACTAGAAAGAAAATTAAAAGGAAACAAGACTTCAGCGGACCCTGGGCTGATGGCCCTGACCGACTTCCTTCCTTTCCGGGTGCTGCTGCGGCAGCCTCCCCATTGGGGCTTTCCACAGAAAGCTGGGGGTCTCGGCCGGGGCGCAGGAGGGGCAGGACCCGCCGGCCTGCGGCCAAGGACAGAAGTTCCCTGGAACAAAGCCGGGTCTAAGAGGGATCCTGTACTAAAACGCCCCGTGAAGGGGGCACAGCTGGGGATGGGCTTCCTCTGTCTTCCTTCCGAAGGCGCACGCCCACCCCTCTCCCCTGCCTCCTCAGGTTTCAGCTGCTATTTCCTGAGGCTTCCAGGGTGCCTCACGGTAGCTGTGGAGCCAAGCGGGACGCGTGGGGGACCCTCAAAGGCTAACACGAACCGTCCAGATCGAGGTTCGGCTAGGAGCGAGCCCCGGCCCTCCTGCTGGAGGGGGAGGGAAACAGTGGCTCAGGGTCTCTGCTGCCGTCTCCAGGGGCTGCTCTCTGCACCCAGACTTGCGCGCCCACCCAGCAGAAAGAAAGCCCTGCACAGCAGAACCTGTCCTCCTGGGAAGTAGGAGCTCTCAGCCCCGCGTCCTGGGGGGCGGGGGTCGGGGGCAGTCTCCTGGGTGATGGTTTGATCTCGGTCTTTCCTCCCAGAGGCCTTCATGCTGCCTCCGTCTCCTCACCCCCGAGGCCCGCCTGGTCCCTCCTGGCCCCAGCTTCCTCTCTCCTCTTCCCCCTCCCCCTCCTCCCTCTCCCCTCCTCCCTCTTCCCCTTCTCTTCCCTTCCCCCTCATCCCCTTCCTCTCAGAGAATTCACAGAGGTCAGTTGTCTCTTCCCTCTGCGTCACTTGCTCAGTCCCACCCTGCAGACGTGCTTCCCCTTCTCTTCTGGATTTGTCTGTGTCAGAGGCAAAGCCTATGAAAGGCCCCGTGGAGTTTCATGGGAAACCTTTTCCTTGTCAAGGTGACATTGCAGTGATGAAAACAGCAATTAGACGGCGGGGGGAAATTCCACCGTGGAGGAGAATTATGACCTCCTGAACTAACACGCACCCCTCCCCAGATACCTATGCACTTGGGACCTCTGAACGTGGGCTTCCTGGGAAATAGGGCATCTTCGTGGGTGTCGTTAGTTAAGATGAGGCCACTTGCGGAACGTAGGGTGGGCCTTAAATGTGATGACTGATCTTCTTATAAATGCTCAGGGGAAGACACAGGGCAGGCCATGTGGCAATGGAGATGAAGGTGGAAGGGATGCGTGTGCCGCTGCCAGAGGCCAGGAGAGGCCCAGAACAGACCCTCCCTCAGATGATCCGGAAGGAACCAATTCTCCAGACTCTCCAGAACTATAAGAGAATCATTTCTGTTGTTTCAAGACATCGGTTTGTAGTACTTTGTTATGGCAGGCCTGGGAGAGTGAATACACTGGGTGATCATGTTAAGGGAAACACATTGACCAAAACCGCCAGCCCTGGCCAGGCACCACAGCCACCATCTGTATGAGTTATTTTAAGACAGGAGGTCTTAGTAAGGAAGTAAGGAACGTGGAACTGATGAGCCACCATCAACCAGAAGAGTTCACGAATGGTTAAAAAAAAAGAGAGAGAGAGAGAGACACCACGTGTCCATCTCCCAGAATCCTTCTTGCTGGCATTCATCTTGGCTGAGCAAGGCATGCACCACCAAGAAGGACCCTGAGTCAGAATGATTGGCCAGAGAAAACCCAGGAACTGATCACATCACCATAAAACCCAAGACTGCAAGCCATGTGGCAGAGCAGTCCCCCTGGGTTCCCTCACCCTCCTGCTCTTCACCCGGGCACCCCTTCCCAATATGGTCTCTTGTTTTGTCAGCTTATGTGTCCTTGGACAATTCATTTCTGAGTGAAAGACAAGAGCGCACTCTCAGGCCTTGGAAGGGGTCCCCCTTCCTACAATCAGACGCTTGGACTCTGTCCCAGAGGAAAAAGGACCCCTCAGTTTACCTCATATCACAGCAAAGCCCACGACCATGGACAAGTCCCTCCACAATGACTCTCAATCCCAAGCATCAAGAAAGCTATGCTGAAGACAACATCATTGACCCAAATTGGATGCCTAAGGAATCTTCCAGTCGGAATAAGACCCAGCAGGCATTTCCATGTCAGGGATTACAGGGTAGTGGAGATATTTTTCCCTTTAACTCAACCATTCAGTGGTTGAACATTCTGCTACAGCAGAAATTTAAGGGATAGCTTGAGGGTTTAATTTTTCCACCTACTGAGTTGAACAGTAACACAAAACCAAATGGGGGAACAGTAATAGATTGTTCCTTCTGCGGAGCTGTGGCCTGTCCTCCTCCGGAGGTACCCGGTCATCTTTCAGAAATATCTTCCACAAAGTGAGCTTTCCTACAACTAACTAGGCGTTAAGTCAGCTTGGGACTTTCTCTGTTCCTTTCTAACTCATTTCTTTGCAAATCAGACGTGTGTGTGTGTGTGTGTGTGTGTGTGTGTGTGGTTCTTCCCACTGTGTAGACCAGAGGCTGGGAGTCAGTGGGTTGAAATACTTCCTTTCAAGAACCTGATAAGCTTCTTTGGAATGACAGCCCCAGCCCCCGGAAGCTTCTCAGCTCAGAGTCTGTTAATCCTCTATTGAGAGCTGATAATGAGGCTTTGCATTTTTTTTCCTTTAGATGGGTAAAAGGAGCATGACTTTTTTTTTTTTGATCGGCAGT